>NC_141045.1:1990000-2082500 GCF_052040795.2 Danio rerio
GTTTTCTTTACAGCAACAAATCTTCCTTTACTTACTCTTCAAAGCAGCATTTGGTCGAATTAACAGTATTACCAATTCTGGATTATGGGGATTTGATTCACAGATCAGCTTCAAAAACTCTTCTTGACAAACTGGATGTTATTTATCATGCAGCATTTCGTTTTGTTACTGGTGCACCATTTAATACTCATCACTGTCAACTGTACTCTTTATTGAATTGGCCTTCTCTTCAATCACGTTGATAAATTCATTGGTTTCTGTTCATTTATAAAACTCTTATTAGAAAAACTCCACTATATTTAGTCACTTCTTAACATTCAGGAAACATGCCGAAATCTGCGATCTAGTAATTTCATTAACCTTTGCATACCCAAAGTTCGCACTTCATTAGGTCGATACTCTTTTCAGTTTTCTGCTGCTGATGCTTGGAATCATCTGCAGCAGACCTTAAAGCTCAGCACTTTCATTCCGCTGTCATCTTTTAAAAATTCAATCCAGTCAATAGTTCAAGATCGCTGTGCTTGTTTTTAGTTTTTTTGTTGTTGTTTTTATATGCTATTATCTGCATTTGTGAAATTGTCATTGTATTGTGTCCCTACTGCTTTGTACTGCATCTGCTTTTCATGTTGCCTCTTGGCCAGGTCATCATTGTAAATGAGAACTGGTTCTTACCTGGTTAAATAAAGGTTATTATTATATTTGATTTCATTATTAAATATGTCATGTTTAAATGATAGTAGTTATGGCATTTCCCGTTTTCTGTGACTGAACAGGCTAATTCAGACTACTTCAGGATTAATTACAGATGACTGTGGCTTAAATCACCAACTGCTGTGTGTCAACTAGGACTTCGTTCTCAGGTGTATAACAAAACAGTCACGCAAATGTAAAGGTAACGATGATAATAACCAGCTCGAGTTTTTTTTTTTGTAAAATGATGTAGAAAAATGAGGAAATAACAGAAGGCAAAAGAAATGTTTTGCTAGTAAATAAAGCTTTAAAATAAGCATTTTCGCTAGACAATCAGTTTGGGCCTTCAAAAATTTTTCTTTTCGAAGTGAAAAAGGTTGAAAACCCCTAAACTACATGACAATATCTAAAAATAATGTCATATGCTCACCTGAGCGCTGGCCCTCATGAATGGTGCGCTGACGTTGCAGGTTCGGTAGAGACTCGTATCGTCAGAGTTCGGGCACTCGATCGCAATGTCTGAAGGTGCCTGAAAATTTAATTGAACTCATTTTAAATTAAAATGGAAATAGAGACTTCAATATATATATATTTGGGTAACATTTTTCTCCATCTCCGAGCTACAGTTTATATAACACTTGTAATGCAATGCAATTTTTTTTATACTTTATTTTTATTTCTCTTTTTAAGGAAAAAAAAACAAGGAAAAAATACAAATAATAGATTTAAAAAATAAATAATACAATAAAACACCTGAACTTAAATGAACAGTTGACTGGTCACATATTTCCTTACAGGTCACATGAACAAATACATATAGACATCAGATTACACTGTGTAAAGGCATAAGTACAATCCATTTCTCCTAATATTGCAAATATTTGTCCATTTGTAGTTTTAAAGAAAAAGTCATCCTCTCCATATTCTGAACATTAGACATGATATCCAACCATTCAGATTTTGTAGGGGGTTCTAGTTGTAGCCACTTTCGGGTCACAGTTTTCCTACTGGTTGCTAGGAGTATTTTTAATAAATACTTGTCTTTTACCGTTAAGTTGGCTGGAATATTTCCCAGATAAATTGTTGTAAAAAAAATCCACATCATCACCAAAAATATATTGTATTGCTTGCATTACGTCCTGCCAGTTTGACTGAATGGATGGGCGAATCCAAAATATGTGAAAGTGGTTTGCCAAATCTACTCCACATTTCCTCCAGCACTGTCCCCTGTCCTTCTCCCATGTTTGCATGCATGTTCATTTGGGGGTTATAAAGTATCTAGTAAGATTCCTCCAGCAAAAATCTCTCCACATACCAGAGCTGGAAGAGGTGGCCTGTACTGAGCAGATATTCAACCATGTAATGCAATTTTATTTATCAGAGTGTTTTGAGAGATTTTCACACTAGTGTAAAAATATGAATCTCAAGACATGTTGATATGAGTTTTGTGTAAATAAGTAAATGCATTTGGGTTTTTTGTTTTAGTTTTTTTTTTTTGTTTAGAGGGAGACAAAATCACTTTCATTTCATTATTTATTTCATTATTTCATTATTTATTTATTTATTTATATTTGCCCAAATATGTTTTTTTTAATTATTATTCACCTATATTTGATTATAAATCTATTATTTTTCAACTATTTTATAAATTCAATTTAATTCATGTTTATTTCTATAGCACTTTTACAATGTAGATTGTGTCAAAGCAGCTTAACATAGAAGTTCTAGTAAATTGAACAGTTTTCAGAGCTGGAATTAAGCTAAAACAAAATGTAAGTACATCCATCCATTCATCCATCCATTTAATAAAGTATTTTACAGAACATATATGAATGCACTATATTAAAAACATGTATTAATTTCCTTTATTTTTTATTTAAGTACATTTTGAGGATCAAAACTGGTTAAAATAGCATTCTTTCTCTAACAATAGATTAAAAATAAAATTATTTTGGCTGGTCATGATTTTTTTTAACTGTTTTTGCTTATTTTTTTATTTAATAAATCATTTTATTATAAATAATTTTTTAATAATTTCTGAGTGGCATTTATCAGACTCCTCTGAGCTTGAAATGCTGCCTGTGAAGTCAGTGAGGACGTTTTTGAAGCAGATCCACACACTGACTCACACTTTCCTTCACTCCTGCCCTCTTTATCTCAAGCTCTTCATTCTCATGTTCTCATTCCTGCTTTCAACCTCTAAACCCTCATAAATCCAGCTGAAGCTCTGGAGAGTTGACACACTCTTTTCCTCTCCATATGCACCAGACATCTTCTTACTAACACTTGTGCGATTCTTAGTATTCTTCTTCTGAGTGGGGTTGACGGACCACTTGTAGTAGACACTATTTTCCTCTCCATATGCACCAGACACTTTCTTATCAGGCTTTAAATAATCTAGCTCTTGTTTGTCTAACCAACCTTCTGTCTTGCTACAATTTAATATGCTCTTTAAGATCTCAAAACTCATAACAAATGCAACTAATGGAGGCCAAGTGTTTTTATATATGGCTCCTGAACTCTGGAATAGCCTTCCTGATAATGTTCGAAGCAAAATAATTCTAATAATAATATTAATAATAATCATAATAATAGGTAGAGAAAATAAACAAAAAACTAAATAATATAAAATAAATGAACTAACTTAAATAATAATAATAATAATAATAATAAAATCATAATAAATAAAAATAGAGATTTTTTAAATTAAATAATAATGAATAAATAAAATAACTTAAGTAGTAGTAATAATAATAGTAATAATAACAATAATAAGAAAATAATAATAATAATATTAAATAATAAAAGTAGAGAAAAATAAATAAAACTAAAATAATATTAAACAAATAATCTAACTTAAGCAATAATAATTATAATAAAATAATAAATAATAATAATAATAATAGAAAAAAATAAATAAAAATAAAATTATATTAAATAAATAAACTAGCGTAGGTAATAATAATAATAAAATAATAATAAATAATAATAAAAGTAGAGAAAAAATAAAAAAATAAATTAACTAAGTAATAATAATAATAATAAATATTAATAATAAAAGTAGAGAAAAACAAAAAACAAAATAATATTAAATAAATGAACTAAGTAACAAAAAAATTACTAATAATAATAAATAATAGTAATAATAATAATAAAAGTAGATAAAAATAAAAATAAAATAATATTAAATAAATAAATGTATGCAATAGTAATAATAATAATAATTATAATAATAATAATTATAATAATAATAAAAGTAAAGAAATTATAAAAATAATATTAAATAAATAAACTAACTTAAGTAATAATAATAATAAAATAATATAATAATATTAATCAGAATTATATTAATAAAGCAAAATTAAATTAAATTAAAAGGTTGGAGGAGGTAATGAGTCAAAGAAAGAAATTTAGAATTTAACGAAAATATGTTTCATTGTGCAATACTGAGTGTGCTCGGAGAAAAAAATACAAATAAAAATTTATATACTGCAACTCTGATGATTTGAGGTGCTTCTTCACTTGTAAAAAAAGCATCTGCTAAACAATAAATATATTAAATATAAAATGAAAACGCACCTTCACCACCAGACTGGAGAAGTGCAGGTTTGGAGAGTGTGTGATGTGCAGGATGGTGTTGTACGCGTTCTCTCCTCTGTTCTCCAAGTGCGTCTCAACCACTACTTTCCTCCTGCTGGACTCTACCAAACGCTCAGGGGTCTTTATGGAGCTCTGATCGACACATGGCGGCCACGAGGAGCGCTCATCACGGCTGCAGAACTCCCTGAAACACACACCAGATGCAGGAAACTCACTCAAATATAAATTAACAAACTGTAATGTATGTAAGAGCATGTGCGCAAATAAAAAAGCTCCTAATCCTCAAAACAGGGGTCCGTTCTGAACAAGACAAGTTTTCCCCTTCAAAAAACAATGCATTTTGTTTACAATTATGTATCTCTTCTGGATCGAAACAAACCCAAAAGGTGCCACAACTATGCTAGTAAATGTAGCTAAAGCTATATAAAGCATTCCTCTCAAAAGCCAGCACTAAAGCCTGCAATGCATGAGAAAGAGGTCAAAGCAAACCTGAGATCTAATAAGTCGGAGCTGCTCTGCAGGATGAGGTTGGGAACGCACTGATCGTCATTATCACAGCCGTTCCAGAAAGGAAGCTGAAGAGGAAAACGTCATTGTGATGAATGCACAGTAATTGATCAGTTATTATTCACTCTTCATCAGTTTTACCTCTGACCGCAGGCTTGTTGGCCAGCCGTCGTCCAGCACCGGTCCTTCATCTGCTCTCTGCAGGCCTACATTTACAGTGAAGGTCAGAGGTCGCGTGTAGTCTGTCACTTCCTGTGTCAACAAATAAGATTTCATTAATACTGCAAAAAAGGTGTAATAAAATAAATTCAACAACATTTTGTAAGTCACGATTCATTTTTAATGGTTGATTAGTTTAGAAATAAGGCAAGCGAATGAATGGATCGCTGATTCAAATGATTCGTTTGAGAAACAGATTCATTCAGGAATGAAACTCGCTGTTGCTCTGCTCTGGATTAGCTAACCACTAAGCCATCGTGTTGCCTATACAGATTTATTATGTAAATAAAACATTTTATTTTCAATGCAATTAATCGCGATTAGTCATTTGAGAGCAATAATTAAATAAGCCTTATAACAATTCATTACAACCCAAGCTCATTCTGGAAACGTAGCCCAGCGGACGTTTCTGGAGACCGCGATTTACGTGGCCGGAGGTACGTACGGCCGCGTTTAGTTTTTCTCGAGCGAACGCTGCAGGGCGGTGTGGCGCCGCTCTGCTCCTCCTCTCCGCGCTTGCCAGCCGACGGCTCGCCTCCGAGTGGAGGGCTTTCCCGCTACTACCAGTTTGTCCGCTTAGCTCGCAGCGTTACGTCGGCGGAGCGGAGGCCCGGAGGAGGAGGAGCCGGCCGCGGGGACGAACGGGATCAGGTCCAGGGAAGAGCGGTTCCAGAAATCAGGTAAGATGAAAAACAGAATCTAAAAAATAAGGGCGAGAACGCGGGGGAATCCGAAAACGCGGTCGAAATCGAAGACGAGGGCTTTTGCTTTTTTTTTTCTGGATGGCTTTTGCAAACCGTCGCTTGTGTTTAGGGAAGGAGGAGGAGGAGGAGGAGGGCGGCCGGCCGGGTCGTCAGATCTGCCGGCCGCCCAGTCGATCGCTCGGTCGTTCAGCCGGCCAGTTGGACGGACGGTTGCTCCACAGCTCAGGCGCAAACGCCGCGCGCTCCCGAGAGGCGCTCGAGACGCGAAAAAGCGTGCACAGCGGCCTCTCACGAATCCACGAAGACAAAAACTGCTTGAATACGTACCTCCCGGGACTTATTTCGTGGTCCGTGGGGCTACGTTTCCACAATGAGCCCGGGTTGATTCATTACTTTAAATAGTCTTCATGCAGTCAGTAGGTTTGAACTCTCAAGATGTGTTTATTGTTTATTTGTGTTTATTTTTAGTGTGATATAATGATCAATGATACAATGATATAATGATCATAAATGAATACGGTCTCTCACATGAACGTGGAAGTGGAGTTGTTGGCAGTGTTGCGCTGCGGGCCGCAGTGTGACGTCTCTGCTCTCTTCTGTGCTGTCCAACACGGCTCGGGGGAAATAGCCAGTCTCCTCAAAACCAAAGCTGTACCTCAGCGCTGGACACAAGAGAATAAGTTCATAATGCAAACAATGAAAGGTACATTCAAGCTCCAAGATGACAAACAAAACAAATTCATATCAACAGTCTATACATATTTGTCTGTATATATTGTCTATATAAATGAAACTGTGTCAGTTCAGTTTTCAGAGTTGAAGTTCAGTTCACTTCAGTTCAGTTCAGTTCAGTTCAGTTCAGTTCAGTTCAGGGTGGTTTAATATTTACTGCTGTAATTCCAAAAACTGAAGAGCAAATCCGTTGATGCACAGCTCCACAACTCCCAAGCTAGCAAGCCAGTGGTGACAGTGGAGGAACAAAACTTGACCAATTGTCGAAAGTGAAGGAAAAAAACCTTGATACCAGGATCAGTTGGGTACAACCATTTTTCCTCTGGCCAAACTTCTTGTGCATTTATCTATAAATATATCTGTCTCTATATATTTGTCTCTATATTTGTCTATATATATATATATATGAGCAATATCACATGAGTAGCAGTGCGATATGGCTGTATATTGGCACTGGTGGGAGGCGTGCGATGGCACGGGGCCAGGAGTGCCTTAGTGCCCCCAGCAGTGCTGATATACAGCCATATCGCACTGGTACGAGTGTGATATTGCGTTTATACAACAGTTTGACGGCATAAATGTGTATATAAAAACAAAATCAAACATGGAGAGTCTCAAAAACCCTTTTGTATGAGGAACTACTTTCTTCCGTGTTGGATTCAAATCATAAGCTGACAGTTAAACAGCTGAGCAAGCATCTTTTACACTTTAGATCTGTAGTGTCTGCTTGTTGCTGGCTGTATGTGGGCGGAGTAATACACAAAGGGTAAAGAGGCTGTACGGATGCTGATATTACTTAAATATATCATCACGGCTATCAGCCAATCAGATTCGCTATATATATATATATATATATAGTTGAAGTCTGAATTATTAGCAACCCTGTTTATTTTTTCCCCAATTTCTGTTTAAGAGAGTGAAGATTTTTTTCAACACATTTCTAATCATAATAGTTTTAATAATTCATCTCTAATAACTGATTTAAATTCCCTTTTTTTCATGATGACAGTAAATAATATTTTACTAGATATTCTTCAAGACACTTCTATACAGCTTAAAGTGACATTTAAAGGCTTCACTAGGGTAATTAGGTTAATCAGCAGGTTAGAGTAATTAGGCAAGTTATTGTATAATGATGGTTTGTTCTGTAGACTATCGGGGAAAAAAATAGCTAATAATAATAAGGGGCTAATAATATTGTCCTTAAAATGGCTTTTAAAAATTTAAAATGGCTTTTATTCTAGCCAAAATAAAACAAATCAGACTTTCTCCAGAAGAAAAAATATTATCAGACATACTGTGAACATTTCCTGAATCTGTTAAACATCATTTGGACAATATTTAAAATAAAAAAAAATAAAACGGGGGCTAATAATTCTGACCTCACCTGTATATACATGATCAAGTCTGAAATAATTTATACAGTACTAATTTAAGGCTTGACTATATATATGTTTATATATATGTTTATTTATTTATCTATACATATAGACTATACGGCAGTTGAAGTCAATGTGAAGTACAACTTTTCCCCCACAATTAGATGCAATAAAAGTAAAAATTAAAGGTATTAAAAATGTGTGCTCACATTAGGAATGATAAGTATAAACACAACAATAACTATAACTATATTAGCTTCCATATCAGCACACAATATTTCTATATTTATTATAAGGAAAATAAATAAAAACTGTATTCAGTTTTAGACATAAAAAGGTGTAATACAATAACAAACAAATCTAAACTTTGAAATTAAAATGTAATAATATTAAAATAAAACTAAGTTTTCAAGCTATTATTAAAGACTATATTAATATCTAAATCCTACAATAAGATGGCAGTGAATTCCTAAAGTAATTTTTTTCTATATTTATTAAACTTTTTTTAAACAACAATTATCTCACAATGTTTAGATCAAGATGCATTTATTGAGAAAGCAAAGTAAGAATGATAATAAATCTTAATATATATATATATATATATATATATATATATATATATATATATATATATATATATATATATATATATATATATATATATATATATATATATATATAGTATATATATATATAGCAATCAAAATTACGCAAGTTTTGACCGGGCTACTTATTTTCAGAGTGAATTGTTCCCTTCAGAAATCTCAATACTTTGTATATTTTGATTTCTGCATGATCCCAGTTCCCGTCTGATGAAGAGGTGAATACAGTTTGTGTGTTTGTGGCTCTCAGACGAGTTTACATCCATAAAAAGCTCCTCCGTCCCGATCTTATAAGTTCCAGATGGGAATGAGGGGATGCCTGACACACTTTTATGATGCTTTCCACGGGCTTTTCTCTCTCCAAACGCCAGGATTAAAGTGTTTTCCCTTTGGCCCGAGGCTTTGTGCATTAGGAAAAACTGTTGTAATATTAAGGAGTGACCTTTTGAGCTACATCTGTAGTAGATTAAATACAGGCACAGGACAGTGGAAAGTACAGCCGATGCATTTATTACTGGTCACTGAGTTTGAGGTTTGCTGATGGCCACTAGCTATCTAAAGTTGCGAATTAGATTCATACGCAAAATTGTAATATTTCATAAAACGTTTGTGTATAAATCAGCGTTTTTAAGTCAAAGGGAACAAAATGGTCCCCGCATAGCAAACTTTCTCTGGCCCAGATCTGGCCCACACCATCAGCATTTGCTTGGCCAACATGCCGCAGTTGGACCAAGTCTGGCTTCCATACAAGAGGCAAACGTGGACCATATCTGGGCCAAGTCTCAGCCGTGTTAATAACACATAACTGGGCCTGAACTGGGCCAGATGTGTTGGTGTGTCACGACTGAAATGTTTTTTTTATAAACCCATGAAGCTTTTCGCTTTATGGCTGTGCTTTTTCTTGAAGCGACCTGATTGATAGAATTTTTTCTTTAATCAGAAATAATTTAAATGTATTTTAAAAGTGGGTCAAGATATAGGCCAAACTTACATGGCTCACATATACACTTTTAACATCTGGGCCAAATACTACACTTGACATCTGGGCCACGTCTTGCGTGCCGCCACTAAGACGGTGCCACCTCGGCCAAACCTGGGCTGTGTTTGGCCCACATGCTGTATGACAGTGCCGGACGAATACCTGCTGTGCCAGCTTTATGCAACCCAGGCTCATTGTGGAAACGTAGCCCCACGGATGTTTCTGAAGGATGTGAAATACGTGCCGGGAGGTATGTATTTGTGCAGTTTTTGTTTGTGCGAATCCCCGAGGGGCCGATGTGCCGCGCTTTTTCGCGTCTTGAACGCCTCTTGGGAGCGCACGCCGTTTGCGCCCGCGCTGTTCTCGTGCGAAAAACCGGCAGAGGCCACTGTCGAGCGACCGTCTGTCCGACTGACAGACTGAATAACTGAACGATCGACTGGCCAATCGGCCAACCCAGCCACTCTCCTCCTTCTTCCCTAAACCCATGCAACGATTTACAAAAGCTGTCCAGAAAAAAAAAAAAAAAAGCAAAAGCCCTCGTCTTATTTTGACCACGTTTTCGGGTTTTATCGTTTGCTTTTATTTTTTGGATTCGGTTTTTCATCTTACCAGATTTCTGGAATTGCTCTTCCCCAGACTTGAACCCGGTCGTCGCCGCGGCCAGCTCCTCCTCCTCCGGGCCTCCGCTCCACCGAAGTAACACTGCGAGCTAAGCGGACAAACTGGTTGTGGCGGGAAAGCCCTTCACACGGAGGTGAGCCGTCGCAGCCGGCGAGCGAGTGCGGAGAAGAGGAGCGGCGTCACACCGCCCCATAGCGTTCGCTCGAAAAAAACAAATGCGGCCATACGAACCTCCGGCCACGTAAATCGCGGTCTCCAAAAACGTCTGCGGGGCTACGTTTTCAGAATGAGCTTGGGTTGGCTTTATGCCAAATACTTTGCTAACTGGGTCCCTTCCTGATAAACTGGAGCAAATATCAGACAGAGGAATGTAGTTCAGTGCGAGAGGAGAAGCCACTGTGGTGTTTGTTCTTCTCTTATAAATGAGCTGCGCCTCAGAAGATGAAGACGAAATGCAATGAACGCGGTGAATGCGGTGGCTTTTGGAGGCGTGACACAGGAGCGCAGACAGATGCTCAAGACATGTCTAGAGGGAATAATAGATGAATAATAATACTGAAGCACTGTGATGACGGACTGACGGAGGGCTGAGGCCTTTAACAATCAGCACAACAACACTTCACATCTGCAATAATGAAAAGAGAGCTGTAAACCAGCATTAATGACGCAAACACCCTCAACACACACGTTAATATCTGATCCAAGAAGCACATCAATAGTTAGATGCAAACATAGCAGTAGCGTTACATACCGACTCTTTTTGGATCCGTCATCGGCGTCCTCGCTGTGACGTTCAGGCAAACCGTGGCCAGCATACACGACACCTCACGACCTCCTCGAATGCAGTCCTTATTAAAAACGTTGATTTTTGAGGGCTCAAAATGAACGCCGATGCCAACACGGACGACACTGCGAGACCTGTTCATGGGAATAAAAAACTAAGTAAAGTTCTCTGTGATGTTTTAATTGCGTTTCATTGTTCATTACCGAAGCAACAGATGACCAAATTTGGTTGCTTCTACATTGAGAGATTCATTGAGAAAGTGAACGGATGATTCAGTGAATCGTTGACTCAAATGATTCATTCAGGAGATTCAAAGTGTTTCTGCAGACTGTTTTTATTAAAAGAACTAGTTAATTTTTAACATTAGATGCTGCTAATATACACACACTCAGGGTTCAACGCTAAGGATTTTTTCTACTGGTCCGATCGGGCAAGTGGTTTAGATTTTTACTTGCCCTGCCAAAATTTTCACTGGCCCCAACAAAAAAAAGGGAAGTTAATAGCTATTTTTTAACCACATATTTTAAACAATGTGTCAAAAATAAATTCTGTAAATCTAGAATTTCAATACTTAAAAAACAATCGTAAATATAAGTGTTATGCAAACAAAAACAGCCGTATGGAAAATGTGGAGGCATTTTATTGCAGTTTGAAATTATTTAACAAAAGCTGGCTGACTTGTCAAACTGACGGCAAACTATGCATAACATCACTTCATTATTATTTTGTCGTGTTGTTTCCATGTAAATGTCTACTTCCAACACGTTAGAGACAGACATTTTCGTTAAGCTTTTTAATTTGATGATGCCGCCATGTTGCTGTTTCTACGCTGTACTGGTTGTTACCAGGTTACAAAAATATAAGATAGCAAAAAATATAAGCAAAAAATATAAGATAGCATGGTCAAATCAATCAGATAAGACGAATCAGAAAGCAATATGTTGTTAACGACATTACAGAGAAGGTAGCATTTAAAGATTTAAAAGCACAAACTTAAAATGCATGCAATTGACAAATAGTCACAGACAAATTAAATGTTAGTGACAAGGCAGCACTGTCCCAATCGGGCCAGTAATGATCCGGTCTGCTGTCCCAAGTGTCTCTCACGCTGGCCCTGGGCCACCGGGCAGTCCTTATTGTTGAGCCCTGACACTGCTGATACACAACTGTGTTTAGGTGTGGTTTATTTATAAACTAATTTTGAGAGGATAACGTGCTTATGATCAACACGGCTGGCACCTCATTAGCTTCGTAATCTGCCTGTCACAAGTAAATAATGTTCTGGTGAATCCAAGTGCAAGTGAACAAAATTATAATTTATTAACACAGTCAAAACAAAAGCAAGGAATGAGTGCGGTGCTAGGACTAGGAGAAACAGGGCAGGAATCAGGCAGGAAACAGGGTCCAGTAAAAACTCCTCAGGTCCTGAGCACAGACAAGATAGCACCATAAGCATACGCAACGAGCTGACAATGAAACACTGAACACGTAGCACATATATAGGCACGATAATGAGTTTCAGCTGGCGAACAATCAATCCAGCTGAGTGCCGTCATGACACGTGACTAAAACAACTACACGTGGGCCACAAAAACAAAACAAACCCACATGATCAAACAGACACTCCGGAAGAGCGCACAAACCTGCAACCGTGACACTGCCCTATTGGATGATTACGGGAGTATTATAAATAACCAAGTTTTTCCAAGTGGTGCTCGCTGCAGAGCCATTTGAGGTGAGGTGAGCTCCAGAGAGGGGGAGCTTAAGCTTGAGCTCCACCTTTTTTGCACTTCTTCTACGAGTGATGTCACTGGGGGTAGGGTTAGGGGTGGGGTTGGTGTACGCATTAAAACAGCTTACAGGAGGAGGAGCGACAGCTCATGCTCCCCCTCTCTGGAGCTCACCTCTCCTCAAATGGCTCTGCAGCGAGCACCCTCTCAGTTTTTCACTCCAGTTATCTTCGTCTTGAAGCTTCCCCCCCTTCCACCCCTATTTCCTCTCTTTTTTTTCCCGATAGGGCGACACGGTGGCCCAGTGGCTAGCACTGTTGCCTCACAGCAAGAACACTGCTGGTCCAACCTCCTATCGGGCCAGTTGGCGTTTCTGTGCGGAGTTTCCATGTTCTTCCTGTGTTCATGTGGGTTTCCCCCGGGTTCCCCGGTTTCCTCCCACTGTCCAAAAACATAAACCATAGCCAATCGACTAAACCAAATTATCACCTAAGACAACCTTAGTTCACACTTCTCACACTGCGACAAGCAGGGGAGTTCTCCAGACCTACCTGAGCTTAAACTCCCCTCTCGCCCTTCTAATGGGAGGGAGCCCCGGGCTTGAAAGTATTACGAGCTCAGGGCTCTCTCCCGGGACAGCATGCCAATTACGCTTTATTGATTATCAGCTAAGTGTGAACTCTTGAAACCTCTTATATAGTGATTTAATTGAGGGGTCAATCCCCACCAAACTTCCCTGTAATTTGTACCCTGGTCTAAACCCCTTACAAGAGTGATTTTTGCATAAAAGTTCCAGTTTTAATTCAAGTTTGATTAGCTCACATATAATAGTGCAAACTCACCAGAGCAGAACTGCGGCCCCAAAAGAGCCCACAGACAGATCTACGAGCCCGTCTCCATTCAGATCCATCATCCCGTGAACACTGCGGCCGAAATAACGCAGTCCTGGAGCCAGCTCAATGCCCGATATCCTCTGAAAGTAGAAATATTAATAATTAAAACTTGCTTGGTGACACTTTACAATGAGGTTGTGTTAGTTAATGTATTTACTAACACGAACAAACAATGAACAATACATTTATTACAGTATTTACTGATGTTTGTAAATGTAAGTTAATGAAAATAAATCACAGTGCATTAAATAATGTTAAAGAGCATCTATATAGATTTCCATAGTGCATTAGTAAATGTTGAACTGTAGTCAGGTAATCTGCATACATCAATTGCAATTTCTTTGCAGAATTTAGTAAAAAATACTATTTATTAATGTGGAATGGTTTGGAAGTGTAGTGACTAAAAACTAAATTAAAAAAATAGTAACTTTATTCAAGGTTTACAATGCACATCCAATTTGTTTGGTAAACAAAGCAAGAATCTCATGTAAAATATTTACTAAAAGACAGAAAAAATGACTTTACAAACTGTATCATACAAACATTTGCATATTAGTCTTTCAGTATATTATTAAAATTAATACAAAAACCTGAACACATATATATTTACACACATTTGCATAAGAAAATGAACAGATGATGGCTAAAAATCATTGTGTTGTCTTAACTATGATTAATAAATCAATATATATGGTACAATTTTTGTTCATACTTATTAAATGAATTTGCAGATGGATTTGCTCTTCAGTGTTTGAACTCTCAGTAATGACTTTAAACCACACTGAACTGAGCTAAACTGAACTGAACTTAAACACTAAAAACTGAACTACCCTGATCCAGTTACTATGACCATTTATGTGAAGCTGCTTTGACACAATCTACATTGTAAAAGCGCTATACAAATAAAGCTGAATTGAATTTAATTAAATACGTTAACTAATGAAACCTAAATATGAGCGAATATTTTGTATTTGGCCTGACTGGAATGTGGTTCATTCATGTTTATCAACTATCAGTCACTCTTAGTTAACTCGTACCTGTTTATATTTGGTTTGTATGCTGTTTTTCAGCCCGTAGAAGAGGTAAATGGCTCCTCTGTGGTTGTCCTCCAATGGTGCACCGACTACCAGCTCGCTGAAACCGTCACCATTCAGATCCGGAAGAGCCGACATGGCCGCCCCAAACCGAGAATCATGGGAATGTTCTGACGGACCAAGAGTTTCATCTGGTATAAAAGAGCCCTGTATAATAAAGAGACATTTAACATGGTATTATAGTTTATGACTATCCTGAAAATTTGATTGAAACCTCTCTGATTTATTGTTCATGAACACTAGTTAAAAAATAAGGATCCGACTGCTAACGTTAGTCAAACTTAACTGATAATGAAAACTACTTGCAAAGAATGGGTGATGTTAATATCTTAGTTAATCTTTTATATCTCTTTAAAAACAAAATCCATTAGTATTGTATTTAATGCTAAATAAGATAACATTAACATAACTTATATAACAAATGTAGACCTAAGTAATATTTACTAATGATATATTATTGCCTATTTGCAGTTCAATTAGTTCATTTGTGTACTCTTTTATATACGTTTATGTAAACAATCCACAAATATACTGTAATATAATATACAAATATATTTTATTTGTTCTTATACCTGGTAGACTAACCCTTTCTGCTGTTTAAATTTTGTGTATTAAATATTGTGATAAAAGCTATAATCACGACACAATTGTACTGTCATAATAAGCCTTCAGATATTACTCAATACATCAAACATTGTCCATATATGAACGATTGACCAGTTTCATGGTTCATTTTACAAACAATAACGATATGCCACAGTATTTCAGCATCTAATGTTGATTCTGTAATCACTCTGATTTAATCAACGATTTGTTTTATCATTTGAACCCATTACAGAAATAGTTCGTTAGTCTGTTGAATGACTCTTTAAAAGAACCGATTCATAAGAGTCATTTGCCGGTAAAACAGATCATAGCGGTTGACAAGAACCGGTTCATAAAAGCCATTTGCTCTAAATAATCACAACAAAAAAAATGTATACTGTCATAATTAAGCTTTCAAATATTACACTCGATACATTAAACAATGTCCATATGAACGATTGACCAATTTCAAGGTTCATTGCACAAACATTATCGAAAATAACGACATGCCACAGTATTTCAGCATCTAAAGTTGATTCAGTAATCAATCTGATTCAATTAACAATTTGTTTTTATCGTTAGAACCCGTTGTTTAAAGCCAGCAATAGTTTGTTAGTCTGTTAAATGACTCTTTAAAAGAACCGATTCATAGGAGTCATTTAATTGTGAAACAGACCAAAGCGGTGAACAAGAACCGATTCATAAGAGTCATTTGCATATAGGCTTTGGATCGCACTACGCTTTGTTTTTATGTGTTATGCGACAATATAACGCAACAATATACATTTTTACCTCATAATATTCAAATAACCTTACATTTCACAAAAATATATGTTTTATTTTTATGTAGTTTGATTCGCCGTCCGTAAACAAGCATTGTAACGTAACTTTTCTCCAAACATTCAGGTTTTTTTGGAATAACAACATTTGTTTGAGGTAAAATAATGCTGTTTATCATGTTTTTACCTGTAAACCTACGGTGTAGATATAAACTTTTCCTTTCTCCCATCCTCTATAGAAGTACATTGGAGCTCCGACCAGTAAAAGATCCGTTAATCCGTCGTCATCCACGTCGATCGGTGCCAGTTCACTTCCATAATACGACCCGATCTACAATCCAAAACGTAAGTTAAATAACTGTTCAAGAATCATACTCGTCTGTGGCTCAAAGTAAAGTGGTACTTGGCATAAATTATGCCTTCCGAAACAGTGAATCATTTGAATCGATTCACTCGATAAAGTGATTCACTGCTTTGCACGTTGTTGATCTACTGGGGAAAGCGTGTATATGCAAACATACAGTACAATATTTAACACCATGTTCTACAGAAACCTTGCTTAATACATTTTATAATAGTAAAATTAATTTAAATATTTTTTATTTTTAAAATTATACATTTCTTTCTGCCAATCATATGACAAAAGTAAGTGATTCGAGTTAAAAGAGGCCGAGAAGTTTCAGTGCTTTCTGCAAATAATGCTTTTAACAAAAAGGTAAAGTAAAACACATCATATTAGCATTTAAAAGTCAAGCAAATGTGATGTATT
Organism: Danio rerio; assembly: GCF_052040795.2. NCBI lineage: Eukaryota > Metazoa > Chordata > Actinopteri > Cypriniformes > Danionidae > Danio > Danio rerio. Next base: position 2,006,671 of record NC_141045.1, read on the forward strand.
TCAACCGCATCAGTGATGGAAGACGCATCAAACTATTCTGAACTCACATTTCAACCTTGAGAAGAGTTTCTGTCGGCTTTACAAATGCCAGAAAACAGACACACTTTATCACATTCCCGTCTTAAGTGCTTCCCAGAGGACACACACACACACACACACACATGCACAGACAGACTGCACATACACACAGATGGACACATACACGGACAGTGACAGACACACACACAAACACGCGCACAAACACAGACACACACATAAACACACACATGAATGGAAGATGGACACACGCACAGACACACCCACACAAAAACAAATAAACACACACAAAACAAACAGACACACACAGAGACAAATGTACATGCACACACACATATATACACACAAACAGATGCACAAAAACACACACTCATACACAGGCACACACTGGTGCATAACAAGCTGATGGCTAAATGAATGTTTTGGTCGACGTGCAGCAGCGTTTATTGTGTGCAATCACGATAGACCATACACACAAGCACACACACACGCAGACGCCTGGCCATCTGGAGCGGGTGACTGAGTCTAGACCTTCACACACAATCTCCTGTCCACACACATGGTCTGCATTAATCTTCTGAAGTTCCAATCAAACACCACCGTTTCACAGAGAGAGAGAGAGCGAGTGAGAGGTAGAAGGTATGATGGAAAAATGATTCAGACAGATAGATCAGAGGATTTTAGCCAAGTGAGTAGTTGCAGCACTTTTACATGCACTATTTCATGCAAATTACTCCTATTAAAGATTAATCGCAACACGACTATTTTCACGGGCGCAATTAACATGGCAGTATTACCGTCTGTGGAGAGCGTGCTGTGAAAGCACGTGTTCTGATGGAGGAGGAACAACCTGATCTTGCTGGAATTTGGAAAATATTTGATGCTTTGGCAGAACTGGATATGGTTTGTGTGATGTCTCTTGATTCACGGAGACACGCATTTATTATTTTCATGAATTAAAAAAAAAGGTGATGAATTTTAAAGAAGTTGAGTTTAAATATTTTCATTCCTTCATTCTTTTTATTTTCGACTTCGACCTTTTATTCACCAGGCGTCTCCACAGTGGAATGAACTGCCAACTTATCCAGCATATGTTTTAAGCAGTGGACGACGCCCTTCCAGCCGCAACCCAACACACTCAGGCCCCGTTTACGCTAGTGCGTTTTAGTTTTAAAACAGCGTGTTAGAATAGTGATGGGTCGTTCATGAACGATTCGTTCATTTTAAACGAATCATCAATATGACTCGGGAACTACGAGTCCTCTCAGGGAGTGATTCGTTCATCCGCGCGTGCGCACATTCGTGCAGGTAGGATCGTTAATTTCAAGTCTTCATCACATTGGCAGAAGCCAATATGCGCAAGTAGGTATCGCTGCAGCCCGGAGACCTGCAAGTGGGAGGGATTACACCGCAAGTAGGTTGGGTGACCTCCAAGTGGGAGGGACTCAAACCGCAAGTAGATTGGGTTTATCAGGTTACTGTGAGGTTGGGTTTAGGGTTGGATTTAGGCATATACGTTAATAAAACACAACAGGTTACTGTGAGGTTGGGTTTAGGGTTAGGTGTACAATTTCATAAAGCACAATATTCAAGTCTAAATACAACTAAGGGTGCTTTCACACCTGTTAATCGATTCAGTTGTTCCGAAACAGAGATTTCAATTGTTACATTGTTGCTCTTTGCTCTTGGAGAGGTTCGCTTTCACTCTGCAAAGTTTCTAATCGGACCAAAGGAGCTAAAACAAGTCACGTGCGAGTAAACTCTCCTCACATTGATCAGAGTGTCAGGGTTTATTTTGCAGAGTCCCGCTCAGCTGTCAGGAGAGGTGGTGGTTTGGTGGTGATTGACAGGGTGCGCGCGTGACGTGTCTGAGGAGAGACGCGGTGGGGAGGGGTGAGAAGGGTGCGCGACGATGCCTATTTGAGGACCGGGAGAGAGACGCGAGATTACCGGGAGATCATCACTCGTTTGCGGGCATCCGGAGACTCGCGAAACTTCCCGCCCTACTCATAATTCTCTCTTCATATAGCCGTAAGCCTATTACATATCCATAAAACACTGTGATATAACCGCGCTCGGATCGGACCGCTTTCTCACTGCAATCGAACCACTCCAGGGTTTGTTTCAATCGAGCCGAGACCCCCTCATTCAAGCGATCTCGGAGCGATTACTTTGGCGCGGAACAGAGCGCGATTGCCCTGTTCACATATGCCAAACGAACCGCGCTAACTGGGCAAACGAGACGCGTTCTGAAACAAAAGTGTAGGTGTGAAAGCACCCTAAATAAGGTTTGCCCAGCCCACTTGGAGCTCCAAGACCCACCAACTTGGAGCTGGCTCCGGCCTCCGTTTATACCCTTCTCAATATGCGTTTAGAGCCGGAAAAAGTTTTGATCCGCTCACCTCTCGAGTCCTCTATCGGATCTGAGTCTCTCGTTCCTCAAGGGCCAATCATACACGTTTAGAGCCGTAAAAAATTGAACCATTCATCTCTCGAGTCCTCTATCAGGTCTGAGTCATTCGTTCATCATGAGCCAATCATACGCGTTTAGAGCCGTAAAAAAATTGAACCGTTCATCTCTCGAGTCCTCTATCAGGTCTGAGTCATTCGTTCATCATGAGCCAATCATACGCGTTTAGAGCCGTAAAAAAATTGAACCGTTCATCTCTCGAGTCCTCTATCAGGTCTGAGTCATTCGTTCATCATGAGCCAATCATACGCGTTTAGAGCCGTAAAAAAATTGAACCGTTCATCTCTCGAGTCCTCGGGTTTGAGTCATTATGTCACGTGATGAACGAACGATCATGGCTCCTATCGGCTTAGACTATGCATTGATTAGTGTAACGTGAATGAACCCCTGACATTTGAAGACATGAAGAGGTGAGCTGAGCAAAGAGACAACAATACCTTCATAGATAAGAGCAGGTCAACATTGAATTAGTATTTTCTCCTTCTTATATTCTATTTATGACTTATTTGTCGTGTGATCAACCTTTTGGGCTGGTTGTAGATGTGTTTGGAAGCAATTTGTAACATTTTATTAATATTTTGGAAAATTTAACCAAATGAACGAAATGACTCGAAAAAAGACTCGTTCATCTTGATGAACAAAACTCAAAGATCCGAGTCAGTAAAATGATCCGAACTTCCCATCACTATTTTAGAATGAAAACGATCCGCGTCCACACTAGCCTTTCACCCAGCGATTCTGAACAGCTCTCCGTCTACACCACTAGACTGAAAACGCACATCACGTGACCACACACACTCACACACTGGCATGCGCTGCAGCCTATCTACCCAGATGAGAGCTGTGCTCGTCGGAGTGTTTATCAAGGATCTCCCGCTGGATCTAATCTCACTATATTTGTTAAACGTCATATTTAATCATCTTGTTGTCTATATCTATCGACATATTCCCCGACTTTGGTGTTTTGAATCTATTACTTGATCTCAGGTAACGTGTATTGGCTGAGCAAAGATAAGTTAATGATTAATGTAACCATGTACATTCTGTATATTGAGTAATTGCTTGCCTTCATTTCCTATAATGTATAAACTTACTGTACGTTATACTTTTATAATGGCCGTTATTGATTATATAAACATATTCAGCAAAAGAGAGGTTGTTTTTCGTATTTTCAATGAAAATGAATGGAGGCAGTGGTGTTATAGGCTCCGTCTTGTCGAGGGCGTAGATTTGCTCTTGACATTGGTGGCGACACACATCCCTAGAGCTGCACTGATCAGCACAAATTCTGTTTTGTGCTTTTAAAAACACGAATGAACACTTAATAATACAAATAACAATCATGTTCCATGCTGCAAAAGTCCATTTACATGATTTTACTGCAGTCAGGCTTTGAGGAGGTATGAATGTAGAGAGATTTAGAGAGATGTGTGACGCTATTTAACTGTTTTATCCCGATTATTGTTTCTTATAATCATGGAGGCCTAAATTAAAACTTTGTTCGAATCAAAATTTCGATTAATTGCACACAGTTGGTTTGTAGTATTACGGTGAACTCATAGCAAACTTGACTTTGTGCATGTTTAGTTTACTAAGGGCTGATGAAGCATTATTTTATTTTGATTACAGTTTTGATATAGGGACATTTCAGTAATTGGTGGATATTGGTGGGGACTAGTCCCCTCCATCCATGCCAATTCTACGCCCTTGCGTCTTGTTATAAATACGCACGCAGTGAAGATGACGCTCATATATGCAGCACAACGCCTCAAAATTTCTGCAGTCTGTTAAGTTGTTCATATCAAAATGAAAATAGCAGTTCCTTCATGTTTTTATTCTATTGTTAAGAAAGTGAAACAACGTAGCCAGGGTGATGTGAATAAGGTTATAAAGTGCACAATTGCCTTTGAAGGTTTACGCGACTTGTCCTCGGGAGTTTGTTTTCCAAATCAGTGGATGCAGAACTTAACTGTGTGTGTAGGCTACTTAATATTGAGGAAAAGCCCCAATCAGAGAGGCGAATGTCGGCAGCCCCGCCTCCATTTTCAGATGTCTCCGTTTTTTCCCATCCACACTGAGACGGAGCAGCAGTGTTTTAGGATGAAAACGGCCTCTTTAGCGTTTCCAAAACGCTCCGTTTTCTGCACTCGAAAACTCCGGCGTAGTGTTCACTGATGGCGTAACCATAGCAAAACTTGTGCGTTTTCAAACTAAAACGCATTAGTGTAAACGGGGCCTATATCACACTCATGCACGGACAATTTTAGCTTATTCACCCTGTAGCACATGTGTTTGGACTGTGGGAGAAACCGGAGCACCCGGAGGAAACACATGCCAACACGAGGAGAACATGCAAACTCCATACAGAAATGCCAACTGATCCAGCCGGGGCTTGAACCAGCAACCTTTTTGCTGTGAGATGATTGTGTTACCCACTGAGCCACCATGATGCCCCAGTTTAAATATATTATTTGGTTTTTGGCATAAAAGAAAAATCACCAACTAAATATATTTTATTGCATTTTATGCAGGGCTTTACATTAACACCCGCCAACCCGACCAATGCGGGTAGATTTCAGCTTTGGCGGGTTAGACAGACACCTCCACTAGCCACTTTGGCTGGTTGAAAATCATTTTTAAATGGTAGTTTTCCTAAAAGCAGGGTTGGACAATATAAGGATGACCCAATATGTGTGCAAGTGTGATCTTAGAATCGAGAAGTAAAATAATTGTGATCACGCGAGCAGAAGAAAGCAAGAGAATACCGAATGAGAGGATGATGATCACTCGCGCTAACAGCTGATGTGATGCGCGCGACTGCTTAAAACTGCTTAACACGTGCGCGCTCCCGAATCGTGAAGCAACCGTGTCTGGAGCAGGTTCTGGAAACGCAACCGTCATCGGCTATCTTTCAAATAAACTAGACAAATAGTGATGAACATGCACCCCCAGTCCTGATGCTTTTAAGAGCTCTAAATGTGTGTTTTTGTAAGCAGCAGCGGTTGCTTTCACTTTGAACAGATTATTAAATTGCCTAAAGTTAACCGTGTGCATGTGATATTTTCATTATCACACACGGTATGTATCACCTGCTTTCATTTGCTTACGGTTTTATTTACTTTCATTTTTGTTAAAATGGTTTAATTATCTTTTTTTTTTTACAACATTGCTTTATTGGGAGATGAACTCTCCATTTATGTGCAGTCAACTGGTGATCCGCGAGATCTTTAGCCAGGACAGATGACTGTGCTTATTTGTGATACATGACAATAGTTATTTTTTTAAAAGTCAATTGCTTTTCTTTTCTTTTTTAATAAATATTTTGTTAAATAAAAAGTATAATATACAGCTATATTTTGCTTGTTTTGACACATTAATAATTTGTGGCTAAGAAATAATTATTGTTTAGTGTGGTTATAGAGATAAATTTGGTACATCGTTAATTTTTAAGCTCTAAAAAAAGTCATGAAAAATAAAAACTAATTGCGATATAACACTATGAAACCATGACCCATTTGCTCATGCTCATTGAGCAAACTCATACTGGACACACAAAAAGTGAAATGAATGAGGACGCATGTGGACATAACATCAAATTTAAATCAAGTAATTTTAGCATGTCAATGTCAAATTTATGCATATAAAATATATTTTCCCAACAACAAAATTGTGGCTAGTGAAAATGCAAAGTGGCTAGTAACATTGGAAAACTACTAGCCACAGTGGCCGGTGATTAAAAAAGATAATGTAAAGCCCTGATTTTATGTCATTATGTAACTCCACCGGTTCTACACAACCCAACCTGCTCCAAACTGGAATCAAACCGGCGACCTTCCGCATGGGAGTCAGGTGCTCTACCAAGGAGGCTAAAGACCGTGACCCCTAGCGTCAGTCGCTAGAGCAACTTTGGAGGTCAGAGGAGTGAGGTTTACCTCCACAGCACTTACTAGCTGGCCTCTGTTTCAATTACACTCATTACAAATTACATTACAAACGCTGGGTTGTTTGTATACAACGTTGGGCCAAATTAGGGCAAAGCCAACTTTTGGGTAAATACTTAAATTTAGCTGCAAAAAATCAACCCATACTATGTAGTGCTGTCACCTCACAACAAGAAGGTCGCTGGTTCTAGCATCAGCTGTGTCAGTTGGTGTTTCTATGTGGAGTTTGCATGTTCTCCCCGCATTCAAGTGGGTTTCCTCCTGATGCTCTGGTTTTCCCCACAGTCCAAAGACATGCGGTGCAAGTGAATTGGGTAAGCTAAATTTTCCGTAGTGTATGTTTCCCAGAGATGGATTCCAGCTGGAAGGGCATCTGCTGTGTAAAACATGTGCTGGATAAGTTGGTGGTTCATTCCGCTGTGGCGACCCCTGATTAAAAAAGGAGCTAAGCCAATGAGAAAATGAATGGAAATCAACCCAACATTGGGTTTGTCCATATTCGACCCAAAGTTGCATTGCAACAACCTGGATTTTTTTTTAGAGTGTGCATGCAATATATTATATTATCTTATACTAATATTATATTATATTAGTAATACTACTACTAGTAATAATACTAATATATAAATATTACTTTTTGCATGCATTAGAATAACAAATGAACTTATAAAATAGTTTCCCAGTACTGGGTTGTGGCTGGAAGGGCAACCACAGTGTGAAACAGGGGTCACCAAACTCTTCCCTGGAGGGCCGGTGTCCTGGAAATTTTAGCTCCAACCCTAATCAAACACACCTGATCAAGCTAATCAAGCTCTTACTAGGTATACTTGAAACATCCAGGCAGGTGTGTTGAGGCAAGTTGGAGCTAAACCCTGCAGGGACAGGACAGAGATTGGTGACCCTTGGTGTAAAACATATGCTGGAATAGTTGGCGGTTCATTGTGCAGTGGCGACCTCTGATAAATAAGGGACTAAGCCGAAGGAAAACGAACGAATGAGCTCATAAAGTAAAAAAGGAGTATTCAATAATTGAACACGTTCTGGTTTCCCCCACAGTCTAAACACATGCGCTATAGGTGAACTGAATAACCTAAATTGGCTGTAGTGTATGTGTGAGAAAGAGTGTGTATGGGTGTTTCCCACGGTTGAGTTGCTGCTGGAAGGGCATCCTCTGCGTAAAATATATGCTGAATAAGTTGGTGGTTCATTCCCCTGTGGCGACCCCTGATGAATAAAAGGACTAAGCCATAAAGAAAAGCAATGAATTTAACACCTAAGGCTGCTTAAATAATAATAAAAATGCCTAAAGCATTGAATATAGACGCTTTGCACTTTTGTTAGGATTTACTTGAAGAGATTTTCATTTTGGTTAAAAAGTAAAATATAAATTTAATTGAAAAAATTATCCAAAAAGCTGGGTTTGTCCATGTTTGACCCAACGTTGGGTTTAAAGGGCCATGACACCCCCCACTTTCGGTTAAAGTCTACTTCAGAATTTTTTCAAAAGATGCATGATTAATGGGCGGAGCTCCGCGAGCATCGGGCAGGAGTGGGCGTGGCCAGCAGGGGAGCGAACAACTGTTGTTGACAGTTAGCTCACAAACTGAGACACAAACCGTGAGACGCATGAGTTTATAGTTCACAAAGTTAAAATGCAAAGAAATAAACAGTAATTTAATGCCCTGCTACATTTGTTATTCGTAATTTCATATACACATAACCACAATTTATATCATTATAAAGATAAGTGTGTTCATGTAAACACTATGAGGATTCTCCCTCGATCCCCGTGTCTAAATCATAGATCTGAATGCAGACTCAGTGCAGCAGGTCTCCTGACCCGTCTATTTTAACCATTAGCCCTGCTAGTAATATAAAGGATTTAGGCAAACACAGCAGCACAGTGATGTGTCTGAATGTGAACGAACTCCTGATAAAAGACAGCGTCCGCCATTCTCTAATTCTCGTGCTGCTCTCCCGACAAAAATGCTTGCAGCACACGCACAGCTTTGCTGTATGATCGGCCCTGACAGGATCGCGGGGAAAAAACATGCAACAAACCCCGTGGATCATGGAAACAAACACATACGAGCCTTCATGAACGGCTACGTGCCGTTGGTCTGTGTCTCACTCACAGCTTGCTTGAAACTGGCAGGTCTGCCTTCAGAAAGCACGTGCTCTCATGAATAATTAAGTAGCCGACTCTTCTCATAGGATAAGAAAACTCTGCTATGAATAATAATGAGAAACCGACGCGTCATCATTGCACTTGCAGTTCTGCGCTACGTCGCCGATTTTGATCCCGCCCCAAAAATTATTTTAAACCCGGAAGCTGAAATTAGCTGACAAAAGCTCAAAATTATCCAGTTTTCCCCACAATTAAAGCTGACAGGTGCTCACATTGTCTTAACTGATGCTCAACACACACACATCTGTTAATATAAACAAAAAGTTCTCCAGGGTGTCCTGAACCTTTAAAGAGCATTTTCAAAATGTACTGCACACTTTTGCGCATATCTCAAGTTTGCATGCACATGATATTTTCTTGGTGGCGATGATTTGGAGCTTTAATAGTGCATTTAAGTATTGTTTTTAACAGTAGTTTATATTTTTACTCCTTTGACATTCGTTATGTGTTCATGTTTAATGCCTGAACAGTTGTTTTTATCTACAACAGTTGTAAAGGCTTTCAGTTGTAGTTGCTGATCTCTGTTTTTGGTTGTGTATGAATTGTTTGTATATGAACGTGTATTGGAGTCATTTTTGAAGCATGAAAGTTTGGCTATGCTTGTTCTAGTACATAGATATATACATTAGATGTCGCCTACGCTGTTGTTGTCTATTGGAAGGAATGCGTCAATAGAGCCGCCATTTTGGAACAGGGTAGCGCTCCTTTGAAATGAATGCGGGACCAAGGTACAGTGGAGGACTGTGGCCATCCAAAGCCAGAGATGTACACATATACACACATATATCTATGATTGGGAGTTTTCCTGGATGTTAGTATGCAATTTTTTTTGCATTTTTTTTTATTACGAATATTATAATTTTATATCACTTTTCTACATTGATGGATCAGTGACCGCACGGGCATTCCTGACAAAAAGCTTGTGTTTGTGTGTTCGGAAATACTATCCACCCTCCCTGTTAAATTTGATCTAATCCGTGTCCTGAAACACAGCTCCTCTCCTGCTTTCACTCCTCATACTGACGGAGGGAGCGATTCGCTTGTGAATGAATCTCCGTTATGAACGACTCCTTCACTAACCGACAATAATACAAGTTTCTGGCAGCGCAGCATCTCGTTGTCACATTTCTTTTGCATTGTTTTCTGATTTTATTAATCAAAACTAGCATAAGCCGAGTGTTTAGTGCGAGTTGGAGCTACTTTGCTTTATGGTGAATGCAGTAAGTGACTGTTATCATCAATAACGTTACCTGATTAGCACAAAAGTTCAGAACATACAAAAACAGAAAAAAATAAATCTTACCTATGAAATGTTCTGTAGACAGCGCTAAAGTCCCGCATCTTCACGTAATAACACTGTCTTGACTAGTGCGGTTGAATGACATTTGTCCTGGGAGCACTGTACCAATGTGGCGGCGCTATTGATGCATGCTCAGGGTCCCTATGCGATATCTAGTGTATATATATCTATGGTTCCAGTAGTGTGTGTTGGTGGTTTTACCTGCTTCCCGTAGAGAGAATAGAGTATGGTGAGGTTTCCGCTGTTGGTCAGAGTGAAAATGACCACTTTCCCTGTGTGGTTGAATCGGGGCGCTCCAGCGACGTACAGCTGACCGTGATGAGCAGAGACCACCGACGACACCATATACCCTAAAGACAAGGCATTCTTATACATTGACCTCCATCCTGTGGTACATTTTGATTTGGTGGCTTCCAATACACACATGGAAATTAAACTCCTAATGTTCCACTGAGGAAAGGGTTTGGAAATGGCTCAAAGCTGAGTACATGGGGATTTCTGTCAGTCATGGAGTCAGATGCTCATTGGTTCTAGCTGAAAACGCTCTGTTGTTCTTACCCAGATACGCTCCATGGTTCTTCAGCTCCTCCGGGAACTCTTTCATATAAGAAGACTTTGGTGGGATGACTTTACCATGACGGGTCTCTTTCAGAACCGCTCCGTTCCAGTCGTAAGCGCCAACTGCACCAACCAGTATCCCGTCCTTTAAGAGAAAGTTTGCATCTTCATTAGTTCACATGTCATTTTTTAACCATGTGTCATTGTGGTACTCGTGGTACTCAATGCTAGGCTGTCATAACCCAATAAAGGGTCAATATGAACAAACTAGGGCTCGGTGATAGAAATCACATATTACGATAACGACAAATATCGCAAAATAATACCATTTCTGTAAATTCAATCAAGTAATAGTTTATCTACACTCACGGGCCACTTTATTAGGTACACCTTGCTAGTACTATGCTGAACCTCCTTTGCTTCAGAACTGCTTTAATCTTTCATGGTATAGATTCAGCAAGCTACTGGAAATATTCCTCAGAGATTTTGCTCCATATTGACATGATAGCATCACGCGGTTACTGAAGATTTGTCGGCTGCACATCCATGATGCCAATCTCCCGTTCCACCACATCCCAAAGCTGCTCTATTGGATTGAGCTCTGCTGACTGTAGAGGCCATCTGAGTAAAGTAAACTCATTGGCCCAATCCCAATCCTACCCCTTAGCCCTTCCTCCTTAGGAATGTCTCCATTCTCTTTAGCTTGAAGGCGTAGAGCTAAGGGGAAGGGCTAGGTAGCCCTTGAAACAGATTTTTTCAGGACAAACATGAAAAAACACTTTAAAGTCACTTAAATAAGGGGTTCTCAAACTTTTCAGTCCATGACCACCAAAATCTAGTGACTCGTGAACCCTAATATCCTCTGAGGTGGTTATAAATATACAAACCTTACACATCGGCACACACATACCAATAGGCCCTTGTCTATTCATCATTTAGTTTTGAAGAACGCCGCTCGGAGACCATCCTCCATGTTCAGTTGTGGCCTGTATTTATGTTTAATGTACACGAGTGCCCTAAAGATGTCAGAAAGTTTAAGCTGGTGCGTTAAAATTAATGTGCTGTCTCTTTAATATTACATAATCACCCCAGGGGTCACAAAAAATAGAAAGGCTGATGGCTTTTTATTTGCATGTTGTTTTTAAAATGTAACTAGTAACTACATTTTTCTTCTTCTGTAGGTTATTTATAAAATATGGTAATTCTAATAGTTTAATAAAATGAATTAAATTTTTGATAATCCCCCGAAAATCCCCCACTGACCTAAATCCCCTTTTTTTCCCCATTCTGATACTCGGTTTCAGCTGCAGCAGATCGTCTTGACCACGTCTGCATGCCTAAATGCATTGAGCTGCTGCCATGTGATTGGCTGATTAGAAGTTTGTGTTAATGAGCAGTTGGACAGGTGTACCTAATAAAGTGGCCGGTGAGTGTATATGCCACGTTAAGGAATATTTTTTTACATTTAAATACTTAATAAATGATAAAACAACATGAGGCCCACCATAGCATTTTTTTGCAGAATAAAATGCTAAATGTAAAACATTGTGCTTTTAAGATTGCATCTTTCTCACTATGCCGTTTTTCGTTGTTCTGTCTGTATCCCCGAAATGGTGTGTAATATAGTGCTTGTATAAATGATAAAAAAGTCTTATCATAAACAATGCATATCGTGACACCATGAAATAAACAATAATACACAATAATAATATTTACTTGTTTGTCCATACAATATATGTAAGTCAGAATATTACACAGTCCTAGAACAAATCCAGTGTTGGGTTCAATTTTTCAATGAAATTTAAAGGACACATTTTAACCCAATGGTTTGGTTCGTCCATATTTCAACTTAAAATGGATTACAGCAACCCAGCATTTTGTAATGTACATAATACACACTCTTGCATCATAGGGTTGGTGTACCTGCAGGGAAGTCTCAGTGAGTATTATGGGATCTTAACAAGCGGTCTGGCAGTGCCTTCAGCCGTATAGAGAACGCAAACAGAGCATATTTGCCAAACCTCTCCCGCACCAATCTGAGAGCCAAAAACACTGCACTGCATTAACATCTGGGACTGTAGCGTTCATTTAAAGCCATAATGAATTAAATTGCAAATGGTGTTTTGCATTTGTAAAATGTATTTTATGAAATTGTATTTTTATTTTGTGCACGTGAATTTTTTTTGTGAATATAAATAAATATTTACGCACGTGAAATTGGTTTCATGCACGTGAATTTGGCTACGCATGCACATCATGTCTTTTGCGTGAATTATTATTGAGTCTTATCTGACTCCATAGAGCAGGGGTTCCCAAACTTTTCAGCCCGCGACCCCCAAAATAACAATGCCAGTGACTCGCGACCCCCAATATCCTTTGAGGTGGTTATAAATACAGAAACCTTGCATGCAATGACGCAGACACACCAATTAAATTTGTGTCAGTGCTTTAAATGTGCCAGAAAGTATAACCTGATGTTATAAAATCAAAATACATATGACACTATTGCTGCCTTTAATATAATGTAATTACCCAAGGGGTCGCAATCCAATAGAACTAGTAACTATAAGCTACTTTAGTAACTATATAGTATATAGTAACTATAAACTACTATTTTTATTTTCAGTATAGTTATGGATAAAATATGTTAATTCTTATGGTTTAATAAAAATAAATAGATTTTTGGAAATCACCAGGCGACCCTCCTTCATTGCCCCGCGACCCCTCGGGGGGTCCCGACCCCCACTTTGAGAACCACTGCCATAGAGGACAGTATGAAGATTAACTCACAACAAATTTTTAATTTCTACCTTGTTTCTTTTCATTTTCAGACACCCAAACATTAAATACAATAAATATTCATTCATAAATTTTTCCTTTGACTTATAAGTAAAGTCCCTTATTTATCAGGGGTCACCACAGCGAAATGAACCGCCAACTATTCCAGCAAATGTTTTACACAGTGGATGCCCTTTCAAACGCAACCCGGTTTGGGAACACTACGTTCAATTTAGCTTATTCAATCCACCTACAGCGCATGTGTTTAGAATGTGGGGGAAACCGGAGCACCCGGAGGAAACCCACGCCAACATGGGGAGAACATGCAAACTCCACACTGAAATGCCAACTGGCTCAGCCGGGACTCAAACCAGCAAACTTCTTGCTTTTAGGCCACTGAGCCACCGTGCCGCCCTATATTGTATTATAATTTGAAAAGGTTATATTTAACTGCTCCTGTTAGGTTGAGTCATGACATAAAAACTTTTATTTGTGAGAAATGACTTCATGTGATTTAATAATACCAAGCATTGTTAGTGTTCTGGGTAGTTGTTCCAGTGCATTTCTCAGTCCCCCCCACAGTTCAAGGCATCATTCATTTTTTTTTTGCACAAACTTTGCAGGACGACTTGCACAATCAGTTCTCAATACTCAGTGTCAGGGGTTTTGCCTTTGCATGCGCCGCTAATAAAAAGCGAATGGAACAACGCACAGCGTATATTGGAGAGTTTATTGTGCAAATGTGCCATGGAACGCAGTCAAAGTGTCCACGTCGACAACGCATGAGGAAAACTTTGGCAGAGAGTTTCAGGCCTGCAGTCAAACTCACAGATGAGCCTCGCTCGCATGCATGCATCCAAGATATCAAAAAGCCGAAGAGTTTTCTGCCTGTTTTATCACAAAGGGTGGTCCAGATTCCACCGCTTGCAACCAAAATATCTTTCCTGTGAATTAAACTGAGTCTCTGTCTTCAAGGAGAATATTGGTTATGTTTGCTAAGCCAATTATCACTACAGAGCTGTTTAAAGTCCAAATAGCAGGGGAGAATTAGCATTGTCAAGCCAGAGTTTCCCTCGGGAATGTCTACTCGTGGTTTTCTGTGTGTAACGTTACTTCAATTGGCTTTCGTGATTTGTTATACAACATAAATGACACAATCATACTGCACAAATGTGGGTTCATGCTGAAGCCGCAGTGTTTTAAGAGATGCAGTCATAGCCCCGATATAGCAACCTGTTAGTCGTTCATTTAAACTAAAAAGCTGCTTCCAGTTTATTATATTTATGGTATGATGTATGGTGTAGAATAAAATGTGGTGTAACAATATACATTTTTTACACCGTTATGTAGCAACATCTTCAGTAATGAGGTAATAAAATATATTTTCACATGTTGAAATTGATAAAAAATTACAAATACAATCATTAGTAATATGGTTATCTCATTTGACCAATGGATGGCAATCGATATTTAGGAAATATATATATATAGGTGAAGTCAGAATTATTAGCCCTCCTTTGATTTTGTTTTCTTTTTTTAAATATTTCCTAATTTTTTAATTATATTATGTTTAACAGATTCAGGAAATGTTCACTGTTTTTCTGATAATATTTTTTCTTGTGGAAAAAATCTTATTTGTTTTATATCGGCTAGAATAAAAGCAGTTATTAATTTTTTAAAAGACATTTTAAGGACAAAATTATCAGCCCCTTTAAGTTATATTTTTTCCTGATAGTCTACAGAACAAAACAACCTGCCTAGTTACCCTAATTACCCTACTTAAGCCTTTAAATGTGACTTTATTAGGCAAGTTAATTTATAACGATGGTTTGATCTGTAGACTATAAAAAAATACAGCTTAAAGGGGCAAATAATATTGACCTTAAAATGTTAAGTTTAAAAAATGTTTAAAAAATTAAAAACTGCTTTTATTCTAGCCGAAATAACACAAATAAGACTTTCTCCAGAAGAAAAAACATTATCAGACATAATGTGAACATTTCCTGAATCTGAAAACATCATTTGGGAAATATTTAAAAAAGGGAAGAAATTCAAAGGGGGGCGAATAATTCTGACTTTAACTGTATAAAAAAAAAGTGGGAGGAGCTACTGGTAAAGGGGAGGAGCTGATAATTGCTAAAGTTTAATTACTAATATATAGATATATATTTCAGTTTGGGCAAGCACAATTAATCTAACAGAGACGATTACACTGGCTCGATTACAAGCGAAGTCCCTATTTGCTAGTTAGGTGATTTATTTTACTAATTTAGGAACTATTTAATGTAGTCTTGAAAAGTAATTTTTAGTTAGTAAAATAAATGTCTGTCCTCCATTTGCTACAACATCAAACTCCAACACTACTCACAACACATTATTTTTAAAATGAACAACTGCACTCTAAAAACAGTTTTAAAAGTTTGCATTTTATATTGCAAGGTCACTTGGTTATTATACCAAAATGGGAAAATAGCTGCTAGCCTTATCGACCAAGAAAATAGCAATGCTTTATTTACCATCAGTCATAGTACACAGTATAACTACAGAAGATTTAAACTTTAAATAGGAAAATTCTCAAAAACAATTTTTTTTGCAAGATGCTAATGGTCTAATCTGGTTCAATGATTTATGCTAAGTGACGCTAACATAAAAAAAACAGTTTTAAAAAGTTATCATTTTATACAGCAAAGTTTCTTGTTTATTAAAGTAGCTGCTAGCCCTGTCGACCATTAAAAATAGCAACTTCCTATTTTCCATCAATACTAGTACACAAATGTAACTACAGAAGAGTCAAGCTTTAGATAGAAAAATTATCCAAACTCTTTTTTGTAGCGATATGCTAATGGTCTAATTTGATTCAATGATTTATGCTAAGCTATGCTAAAAGTGCTGCTGTGTAACCCGTTTAAAAAGTTTGCATTCCCTGGCCACAATGCATCAAATGCTTTTTGTTGAAAATAGTGTAAATGCCTTCTTAGAGATGGTAATTATATCACTCAATATTCTTTTGCTTGTTGGAGTAACTCTATTGTAATAATTTATAATTGCTGTTTCTATGGCACACAAGTTGCATAATAAACATTCACAAGATTCAACTTTGCTTTCAATTCCATATGCATCTGACAGCAAACTTTTGGAAGGGACTGCATGAGTTTTTCAAGGCCTGGCAGCTCTTTAGCCCTTTACCAAAACAAAAGCAGTGAAATCCAGCATGCCATGTCCGTGTGAGCGGCCCAAGCCCATAAACTGACATCCAAAGGTTTTATTTCCATCTGATTAGGTTTTATTTACTGCACTCTTAATGGACGCCGAGCTCTTTTTCTTATAAAACGAAACACAGTCATTCCTTTAAAAACATTAACAGACACGAGCAAATAAGGCAGAAGCTTTCCTTCACAAATAGAGTCACATGTACGAGCGCGCACGTAAAAACACAAGAGCACGTGTGTTAGAGTGTTTGTGTGACGGTTCCTCTGTAAAGGAGCCTAATTCAACAAAACCATATGTGTTCTCTGGATCTCGTTCCTTAGGAGAAGTCAGGAATGAAAAAAAAACTTTCCAAGACGTTATCTCCCGTCAGTTGCGACTTTCAAGAGCGGCTCCTGGGATCCAACAGTGAAAGGTATGAAAAAAATGTTATTTTTCTTCAGGTTTGTTGTCCTTCAACTAACATTAAAGGTACACTCCATTAAAGGTTTTTGGTTGGCAAAAGGGCTCATTTTACAGCTTTCAAAGAGTTTAACAGTTCAGTTTTAACATTTTCGAATCCACTTAGCCAATATCCAGGTCTGGTGGAAGCACTTTTAGCTTAGCTTAGCATAAATCATTGAAATGGATTAGACCATTAGCATTTCACCAAAAAAAAAAAATTCAAAGCTTGACCAATTGGAGTAGTGGGGGATTATATGAATGGGTTTAAATGCAGTGTCCTAAAGCCTTGAGGACTTAGGAACTACACTGTTGTGACGTCACAATTGCATTGCATTCTGGGACATATTGGTGCTGGAGTGGACATTTAAAGCTGACTTGCTTCCTGTTTTGTTATCCTTCAACTTACATTAAAGAAACACTCCACAGTTTTTTAGAAATAGGCTCATTTTACAGCTTTCCTTGAGTTAAAATGTTTTTGAATCCATTCAGCTGATCACCAGGTCTGGTGGAAGCACTTTTAGCATAGCTTAGCATAAATCACTGAAATGGATTAGACCATTAGCATTTTGCCCCAAAAATCTAACTCTTCAATTTAAAGCTTGATGCTCCCAGATGTACGTCGTTGACAGAATCATACAAGTATCCACTACTGTGGGGAAAATCTGAATGGGTTCAAATGCAATGAACACCTGATCACTTGGGAACTACACTGTTTTGATGTCACAAATGCACTGCATTCTGGGACATATTGACAAATGACTCACTATGGAATCCAACCTTAAAATTTATTATTCAGTTTTGTTGCCCTTCAACTAACATTAAAAACTGTTTTCTTAGAAATAGGCTCATTTTACAGCTTCTCTAGAGTTCATTCAGCCAATCTCCAGGTCTGGAGCACTTTTAGCTTAGCTTAGCTTAGCATAAATCATTGAAATGAATTAGACCATTAGCATTTCACAAAAGAAATGCTCATTTTGCAGCTCTCCTGGAGTTAAACAGTTCAGTTCTGACATTTCTGAACCCATTCAGCCTATTTCTATGCAGAAGCACTTTTAGCTTAGCTTAGCATAAATCATTGAAATGGATTAGACCATTAGCATCTTGCAAAAAAAGAAATCTATTTAAAGCTTGACTCTCACTTTATTACATCACACAAGTGTCCACAATAGGGGGGATTTCTGAATGGGTTTAAATGCAATTCCCTAAACCTCTGAGCACTTGGGGACTACACTGTTGTGATGTCACAATCACATTGAATTGCGGGACATATAAAGCAGACTTGCTCCCTGAGGTCCAACAGTAAAATATATGATTTAAATGAACAATTCACTGTATTTTTAACAGGCTAAGTTTAGAGCTAAACAGTTGATTTTTACAATTTTTTTTATCCATTCAGCCAATCTACGGTTTTGAAGCCCTTTTAGCTTAGCTTAGCATAAATCATTGAAATGGATTAGACCATTAGCATTAAGCTTAAAAATATAAAAATTCTAAAATAAACAAATTGATCTGTAGTAACACTGTGTATAAGGCAGACTAAAAAGGACCAGTTGGTATTTTCGTAGCTGATGTTTTAGGAATTGTACTCTCATTTCATCATAATAATCAAGAAATTTTGCTGCCGTACCATGACTGTAAAAGCGCAATGATATTATGCAGGCATGAAAATAATCCCTAGCTGGGTAACTAGGTATCAGTGCTGTGTAATATGATCCCTTTTCATTTTCTGTCCACCTTAACTGCGTTCCACTCCACTTATAGAAACGCACATCATTGCCCACTGTCATTTTAAAGTGCATTCCACTTCATCAAGTAAACGAGGGAAGTTTACATGGACATACCCTTGATCCCTCGATATTGAGAGAGAGAGAGAGAGAGAGAGTGAGTCCGCTTTATATGTACACTAGCACCTCTATGTCCAAGAATGCAATGCAATTGTGATGTCACAGCTGTAACTCTCAAGGGTTTAGGGCATTCCATTTAAATCCATTCACATGTTCCCCCAGTAGTGAACACTAGTGTAATGTAATAAATTACATACTTCCAAGGGAATAAGATGAAGTTAGCGAGTGAAGGGCACAATAAACTTTTAATGCAGCCTAAGTATAGGATGTACTTACAAAAGAGTCAAGCTTCATTCATAAATTCATTGTCTTTTTCGGCTTAGCCGCTTTATTTATCAGGGGTCGCCACAGCGGAATGAACCGCCAACTTATCCAGCATTTGTTTTTTATGCAGCGGATGCAACCCAACACTGGGAAACACCTTTACACTCTCAATCACACTCATACCCATGCACTACTGACAGTTTAGCTTACCCAGTTCCCCTATAGTGCATGTGTTTGGACTTGTGGGGGAAACGGGAGCACCCGAAGGAAACCCAGAACATGCAAACTCCACACAGAAATGCCAACTGACCCAGCCCGGGCTCGAACTAGCGACCTTCTTGCTGCAAGGTGACAGCGCTACCCACCGTGCCACCCAAGAGTCAAGCTTTAAATAGGAAAATTAGATTTTTTTGCAAGATGCTAATGGTCTAATCTGATTCAATGAACTATGCTAAGCTAAGCTAAAAGTGCTCCCATTCAGCCAATCTCTGGGTCTGGCGGAATCAGAATTGGTAAAACTCTACTGTTTAACCGTAAGAGAGCTGTAAAATGTAAAAACATTTCCCAAAAAAGTGGACTGTTCCTTTAAATGAACCCCAGACCTTTAAGCCTTCTAAGAGAAAAGGTGAAGAAATTGCCCTTTTCCCTCAGAAGACAGACGGTCTAAACAGATTTCATGCCTCTCCCAGCATGTGGAACCACTTCAAAAGTAAACCAGCCTTATTTTAATTGAAAGATTGGCGTTTCGTGCTTCTGTCGGGCCCTAAAAGGATGTACCTCAGGTTTGTTTTCCCACGAGCGGTAAACGAATCATTCTTTCAATGACTCTTTATTTTGACTGATGCCGTAGCATCTGCTCCAGGTTAATGCGAGAGCTTCAAACTCAATCTCAGAGTGCAAAGAGCAGAATAACAGCATTTCACGCACGCCACTGAGTACCTAATATAATTCTCCGCACATTAGCGCTGTTGTCAATATTTATATTTCTTCAGCTTGGAATGGATGGAGACGCACTCACCTCTACGATATGCGAAGAGAATCCGGCTTGAGACATCTGCAAACCAAAAGCTGTACCATTCTGGTTGGTGCCTGTGAAAAAGTCAAGCAATACTAAGAAAACTAGACGTTTTTTAGGTGTCATATTCATTGAAATGGTGCTAATCTGTCATTTATGGTAGGCTTGGTGTGCCTATGTTGCTAGGGTGTTATGGGTGGTTGCTAAGGTCCATTAGATGGTTTTTAAGTTGCTGTGCAGTGGTTGTTGTGGTGTTTTGAGGGTTTTTTGGCATGTTGTTATGTGGTTACTAGAGTATTTTGGTTAGTTTTAGGTGTTGATGTGAGGTTTGTAAGGTGTTTTGAGGGTTTTTAGCATGTTATTATGTGGTTACTAGTGTATTTTGGGTAGTTTTAGGTGTTTATATGAGGTTTGTAAGGCATTCTGAGGGTTTTTAGCATGCTATTATGTGGTTACCAGAGTATTTTGGGTAGTTTTAAGTGTTGATGTGAGGTTTGTAAGGTGTTCTGAGGGTTTTTAGCATGTTGTTATGTGGTTACTGAAGTATTTTGGTTAGTTTTAGGTGTTGATGTGAGGTTTGTAAGGTGTTTTGAGGGTTTTTAGCATGTTGTTATGTGGTTACTGAAGTATTTTGGTTAGTTTTAGGTGTTGATGTGTGGTTTGTAAGGTGTTCTGAGGGTTTTTAGCATGTTATTATGTGGTTACTGAAGTATTTTGGTTAGTTTTAGGTGTTGATGTGAGGTTTGTAAGGTGTTTTGAGGGTTTTTAGCATGTTGTTATGTGGTTACTGAAGTATTTTGGTTAGTTTTAGGTGTTGATGTGAGGTTTGTAAGGTGTTTTGAGGGTTTTTAGCATGTTGTTATGTGGTTACTAGAGTATTTTGGGTAGTTTTAGGTGTTGATGTGTGGTTTGTAAGGTGTTCTGAGGGTTTTTAGCATGTTATTATGTGGTTACTGAAGTATTTTGGGTAGTTTTAGGTGTTGATGTGTGGTTTGTAAGGTGTTCTGAGGGTTTTTAGCATGTTATTATGTGGTTACTGAAGTATTTTGGATAGTTTTAGGTGTTGATGTGAGGTTTGTAAGGTGTTTTGAGGGTTTTTAGCATGTTGTTATGTGGTTACTGAAGTATTTTGGTTAGTTTTAGGTGTTGATGTGAGGTTTGTAAGGTGTTTTGAGGGTTTTTAGCATGTTGTTATGTGGTTACTAGAGTATTTTGGGTAGTTTTAGGTGTTGATGTGTGGTTTGTAAGGTGTTCTGAGGGTTTTTAGCATGTTATTATGTGGTTACTGAAGTATTTTGGGTAGTTTTAGGTGTTGATGTGTGGTTTGTAAGGTGTTCTGAGGGTTTTTAGCATGTTATTATGTGGTTACTGAAGTATTTTGGATAGTTTTAGGTGTTGATGTGAGGTTTGTAAGGTGTTCTGGGGGGTTTAACATGTTGTTATGTGGTTACTAGAGTATTTTGGGTTGTTTTAGGTGTTGATGTGTGGTTTGTAAGGTGTTTTGAGGGTCTTTAGCATATTGCAATGTAGTTACTAGAGTATTTTGGGTAGTTTTAGGTGTTGATGTGAGGTTTGTAAGGTGTTCTGAGGGTTTATAGCATGTTGCAATGTAGTTACTAGAGTATTTTGGGTTGTTTTAGGTGTTGGTTTGAACATTTAAAGGTATTTTTGGCCATTTCTTATAAGTGGTTGCTTGTATGTTTTGTCTAGTGTCTCTGATATTCTGGTCTCTAGATGAAGCTTAAGCTTTAGATTAGGGTTTCTTACCCTCCAAACTGAAGATTTTCTCTCCCAGAGCATCGACAATATCCTTCAGAGCAGACTCGTCTGTGACGCTGAAGAAGTGCTCGTCTGGATCGGTGGCGATGAACTTGATTTCCCTCAGAAAAGCTTCAGGATTGATCCCTCGTCGATTATAGTAGCCAAGAACCTGGAACGGCATTGGAATATCTGAGCTATGTTCACCTGTTCCACCTGCGCACCTGTTTGAACACAACTCAAGAATCTGATATCTGGAGGATTGAGCTGGAAAAGCAGCAGTAACTCACCGCAATGCCGTACAGGGTGATATTATCCTTCTCACTTTCCTCCACGGCTGCCTTTAGGTCTGGACTGTCGTGCGATTCTCCATCCGTGATGACAATCATGACTTTTTTAGCATCTGGACGACCTCCGTGTTTAAATGCTTGAGTTCTGTTATAAATGCATTGGGTTTCAGGCATTAAAATTAGGGACAGTGTATGGTTTCAGCATCCATATCGTAATGTGATCGCAATAGTCACATCGCAGGACACGTGATGTTGAGTTTAATTATGATTTATCATTTGCATGTGTTTTATAGCAGACAAACAGAGAAACACCAGTGTACCGAGCCACATTAATCCCGAGAGCTGTCCGTGTTTCCTCTCCGCCTCGCTGGTCGATATTTTTAGCCGCTGCCACAACCTCGTCGACCGTACGGAAATCATCCAGTCGAAATTCGTTCACGACTCTTTCACCATACTGGACGACCCCTACCTAGACAATAGGAAACATCACCCAATGACATCTTTGACTAATCATGCATATTTTCTATTATATCAGATTAGTTGTCAGTATTTTTGTTCTGAAGTTCTTGAACAAAAGCGGTTAGTGCTGCTTTTGGACAAATCGAAACCGGTCATGAATCAAAACCATTGCAATCCAAAGCAATGTTCCAGGTCATAACTCAGACACACCTGGATCTGTCCTGGACCGATGTAAAACTTCTGTAGCACATTGATCAGGAAATCTTGAACCTCGTACCAGGGGTAGATGGAGTTGGACCCGTCTAACACAATCACTATGTCCATGTAGGTCTCGCATCCTGTGGAGAAACCAACGCTGTCAGTACATGTGTGCCGAAGCGTTTGTTAATGAGAAGATGTGTGAAGCTTTACTCTGATAGGCTGGAGCGATGCTGTGGGTGAAGTTGAAGTTGCTGTCGACTCTTGAACAGATGCCGGTGCTGTAGTAGGAACTTCCACACTCATATGACCACAGCGGCCCACACGCCTGAAACACAACTCGGTTTACTCTTTTATTTAATGTTTTTACAATAACATACACTGATGAGTTACTCTCAGTATAATTAAAGGTGTTGTATGTACATTTTAAGCTCGTCTAAAGCATAAAAATCCTATATGTTTGCAGATATTTAAGATATGCTAAGTGAACAAACTTGTTGATCTGGAAAGAAATGCGGAAGTCAGATATTCTGCTTTGAATATGTGCGTTCAATTTTGGAATTTCTGTCTTTGCTTTGATCTCTGTAACTCCGCCCACTCCCAGTTTATCCCAGGTTGCCTTGGTGATATAGAATGTATTCAACCCAGGCTCATGTATGTACCCATATACACAATTCTGGAGAGCGCCAAATGCGTCCAAGGAGCTACCTTATTTTGCAGTTTTTCCTAAGTGTTTCTATTTTTGCCTGCTGTTCTCACGTAAATCCACCAGAGGCCGCTGTCGACTCACTGACTGACTGACCGATTGACTGACCCACCCTGTTCCTTCCCTAAACCCAACCAATAGTGTTTTCAATAGCACCGATTGACCAATTCACCCACTACCCTAAACCCAACCAACAGTTTTAAAAAGCAACCTAGAAAAAGAAAAGCCCCTGATTTTTACCATGTTTTCAGATTTTACCACATTATCACTCTGTTATTTACTTGTTTACTTTATTATTTGGCTTCTGTTCTTGTTTTCCTTGCTTTCTGGAACCGTTCTTCGCTAGACTTGAACCCTGTCATCGTGGTCAACTCTTCTCTGCGTCTCAAGTCCGCTGATGTACATGTCGAGCCACTGGAAAAACTGGTAACAGTGGGAAAGCCGTCCATACGGAGGTAAGCAGTCAGCTGGTGAGTGTGAGAATGAACAACGTCATACCACCCCGTAATGTTATGTTTTAACGACTAAATTCAGACATGCGTTTCTCTGGCTAAATAATTCACGATCTTCAGAAATGTATATAGGGCTACGCTTTCAGAATGAGCCTATGTTGTTAATTTCAGTCATAGGGGCTAACTCAAGATATGCGAACACGGATGAAAATGTAACCACTAGATGACAGCAGCAGCCTCTGAAGTTAGATGCAGATTAGTAAAAATACACATGAGCTGGTGTTTAATTAGCAAATAATACAAATATTATTACAAATGTAAACCTTTGCTGAGCAGTGTCAAGCTGCGGTCACACTGCACTTATCACCTCATAGACTTGCATATGCACACGTTTGCGACAAATTCGGAAACGCAAGCTTGTGCGACAAGTTTCGCAGTTCGCTACATCGCAAAGTTCAAGCTTGGTGAACTCTGATCTTCCAAATTGCATCACGTGACTGCTTATGACCAATTGAAGATCAAAACATGACCTCTCTGCAGAGATATTCAAAATATAGCCCTTGCTTTATTTAATGACTAATAATCTTGTTTAATCCCGCCCCTTTTCGCAGCGATGTATGACAGAATTTTGCATGCTCAAACTCTAGTGTGACCAAGGCACAAAGCCCAATTGTCATGCATGTTTGCTCCTGTTTGTGTCGTCAATCTGGCAGCCTCTGTTTGCACAGAGGTGTCGTATATTTTGAATTTAGACTGCAATATCAAGTTCAGCCATTAGGTGTCTCCCCTACATACTGCACCTTTAAAATCAACGATAAAGTGAACATGAAAATTACCACAAAGCTGTTATCCTTTGGGTTTGTAGCCAGAGTCATTCCCAACCTCATTTTATCTCTGCGTTCGGAAACATTGTTCAGCGATATCTTTCCTTGAAAACAGCCAAACGGCAAGAGAAAGTTGAGACAAAAAAATTTTATATTGTATTATATTCCTATATTACAACCAGGGCTGCACGATACAGGGAAAAAATGCAATATTATTGTTGAGAATTGCGTTAACAGAATGTCTTATAATATTACATGCAATTTTGTTCGATTTTTATTAGTAACAAATTACATATTTACATATGATCAAACTAAAATAAACAGGTGATATATGTCAAGTTGCAAATATTTAGACTTTAAAACACTATAAATGACTGAACACTTGTATTTGCTGTAATTATTTGTTTATTTTCAGAACTAGGTTCATCTTTGGGCTGCTCTAGCCAATAGCAGAACAGCACATAATGAGAAGGTGGGTCTTAACAGAGTACGGATCTTATTGGTCAAATTTGAATAAACCACCTTTGCATGCCTCACCCCAATGGTTGGCACATTAAATATTGCATATGCATATATTATTTCGAGACTGTTCATTTTGATGTATCGTGCAGCCCTAATTTTAACACACCTTTATTTTATATCACTTTTGTAGAGTCAGAGGGGTGATATGATACCTAGATGCAGTCGTGTGCAGTTTGTGCGTTTGCTTTCTAGTGGACATCTGTAGACGTCGCCTGTCTGGTGTTCACCGCTGGTCTCAAAGGGAGCTCCAACGAGGAGCCTGAAATAGAAGAATATATAGTTTGATTGTTACAAATTTTTTGATGTGTTGTATAATTATGCAGCTTACTTAAAATACAACATCCTAGCAACCACCTAGTCACTTAGTACCACAGCTTATTTGTGGGGATTAGTGTTAATATATATTGTATCTTTTTTAACTTAATAATTTGACCTAATGAAAATGCATTAATGGACTTTAATTTAATGATTTCAGTCTAGCCACTACCTGGAAAATGGGACAACAGCAGTGTGTTATTGGTGGCGTTTTGATCATCTAACATTACTAACATAGATTTGGACAAATATGTGAACAAAATTTGAGAGAAATAGACCTTTTGTGTACAACAAAAAAGTTTTCTTTGAGTTCAGCTCATAAAAAAAATTTAGATATTTTATTTTGGAGTGTAGCACTGACCCAAAACTCCATAGTCACCATCTAAAATACTGTACATTATAAACTATAAACCTCATGCAGCCTTTTAGCAACAATGTAGCAACCATTCAAAATACCTTATTACAGCCAAATAAAATACTGTAGCAATCGCATAGCAACACTGTTACAATTATCCAAAGCACCATAGTCACCATCTAAAATATACTAAACTATAAACTAGCCCTGCTGAAAAATCCAGCTTAAACCAGCCTAAGCTCGTTGGCTGGTTTTAGCTGGTCTACCAGGCTGGTTTTAGAGGGGTTTTGGTCACTTCCAGGCTGGTTTCCAGCCATTTCCAGCCTGGTCTTAGCTGGTCAGGCTGGAAGATGACCAGCTAAAACCAGCTTGACCAGCCTAGCCAGGCTGGGAGTCCAGCCAAAACCAGCTATATCCAGCTTAAACCAGGCTGGTCAAGCTGGTTTTAGCTGGATTTGGCTGGTCATTTTCATTAGGCTGGTTTAAGCTGGATTTATCTACAGGGCTTTGTAGCAACCCTGAAGAAACACTGTAGCAACCATCTAAAAACCTCATCAGCCATTTAAAATACCACACCAGTAGCATAGCAACAATGTTACAATGATCTAAAACACTATAGTAACCACCTAAAATACACTATAAACCTTATAGCAACCCTTTAGATACATTGTAGCAACCATCCAAAATTCCTTATCAGCCATTTAAATACCATAGGAATAGCATAGCAACAATGTTATAATTATCTAAAACACCTAAGTAACCATCTAAAGTACACTAAACTCCAAACCTTATAGTGAACCCTTTAGAAACATTGTAGGAACCATCCAACACGCCTCATCAGCCATTTAAAATATTGTAGCAATAGCATAGCAACACTGTTACATTGATCCAAAACACCATAGTAACCACCTAAACTACAGAACTTTTGCAACATTGTAGCAAGCATGCAAATACCCTATCAACCTCACAGAAACTATCACTATAGCAACCCTCCACCTGGATATTGTCCTCCTTAGTAACCACATAGCAACACCCTAGAAACATGGTGCTAATTTTGCACGAAATTAGAAAAGTCATTTAAATAGTTTGTTGTGTGCTATTAAAGCTTTTATTTGAGACTTTAAGACTGTGCAGAGTGGCGAACGGTAGCAGATCAGAGCCCAAACAGTCATTTAATGAGAAACACAAACAGGATCAGAAGTTCAGCATTCCAGCAGCGCTCCAGTCGCAGTCATTCACTCCCTGATAGAGGAAAACACTACAGCAGGGAACCGCTCGGCTCATTTCTTTCCAGCTCCTGAGGTATTTCTGAGATGGAGCCAATACCAGAAACCAGCAGCAAAACTCAGTTATGCTGCTCACGTCGAGATCAAGATGTTCAGTGCTGCAACGACAAACCGCATCCCAGAGTTTGGCCTCAGAAACCCATCCATGGCGATGTTTACATTCCTGTGCTGCCACTGCGACCTACAGCCATGAGTTCACAATCTCTGAAACACCGCTGTCCATCAACACACGGCTCTGAGCTCAAGCAACACAAACCAGTTGAATTCTTGGGTTTGCATGGCCACCAGTGTTGTCCAGAGTTGCCAAGCATACAACTAAACCTGCTCAGACCAACAAATTTAGCGTGTTTTAAATGTGGTTTGCTAAATTAACTCCAAACTAATTAAAGATCTAATGGTTTTATATTGGTTTTTGGCACTTAGACCAGCTAAACCAGTTTAAAAGCTAACTTCACCAGACTAGGAAACTAACTTATCCTATTCAGCCCAGCAAACCATATTATTGCAGGTTTAAATGTGGTTTGATGGTTTTATAGAGGTTTTGGCCATTTGGACCAGCTAAACCAGATAAAAGGCCAACTTCACCAGACTGGAAAACCAGCCAAACCCAACAAAGCTAGCAACCCAACCTAGAGAGTGAGTTTAACTTTTTAGAACGTTCTAGTTTGATGGTTTTATTGTGGTTTTAGGCATTTGAATCAACTAAACTAAATGAAAACCAGTTTCACCAGTCTGACAAAACACCAAACCTATTAAGACTCTAATGTTTTAAAGAGGGAGCGCAGTGGGTAGCACGTTCACCTCACAGCAAGAAGGTCGCTGGTTCAAGCCTTGGCAGGGTCAGTTGGCATTTACTGTGTGGAGTTTGCATGTTCTCCCCGTGTTAGTGTGGGTTTTCTCTGGGTGCTCCAGTTTCCCCCACAGTCCAAACACATGCCGTACAGGTGAATTGGGTAGGCTAAAATTGACCGTAGTGTGTGAGTGTGTGTGAATGTTTCCCAGTGATGGGTTGCAGCTGGAAGGGCATCCGCTTCATTAAATCACATGCTGGAAAAGTTGGCGGTTCATTCCGCTGTGGCTACCCCAGATTAATAAAGGGACTAAGCCAAAAAGAAAATGAATGAATGAGAGTTTTAAAGAGGTTTTCAGATGAAAAGCCAAATTTACTAGTGTGAATAACCAACGAAACCTACTACCACTAGTAAATCAGTTTTAAATGACTAGTTTAAATTTTTACAAGGGTGGTTAATTTAGTGAGAATGATCTTTTAAAGAGGTCTTTGACTCTTCACCAGACTGAAAAGCCAACTAATCTAATTAAGTCCAGTAAATCAACCTATTGCTGGTTTAAATATGGATTTAACTCGTCAACATAGTGGTTTACACTAGCCAGAATGGTCTAGTTTAATGGTTTTATAGAGGCTTTGGGGAATTAGACCAGCTAAATTATGGCTGGTTAAAATGTTTTAAACTTCTTTTAAAGAGTTTTTTGACTCTTCACCAGACTGAAAAGCCAACTAATCCTGTTAAGACCTATAAATCAACACATATACTGCTGGTTTAAATGTGATTTAAACTGCTCAGCAGTCTAGTTTGATGGTTTTGTAGTGGTTTTAGGCATCTTAACCAGTTGAAACCCAGTTTACCTTGTCCAAAAAAACACCAAACCTACTAACACGCACAAATCACCTTATTGCTGGACCTACTGAACCAGAAAGCCAAATTTACCAGTTGGAAAAAACACTACACCTACTTAGACTAGTAAGCAACTTATATTGCTGGTTTAAATGTGGTTTACGTGTCAGAATGGTCTAGTTTGATGGTTTTATATAGGCTTTGGGGAATTAGACCAGCTAAATTATTGCTGGTTTAAATGTTTTAAACTTCTTTTAAAGAGGTTTTTGACTCTTCACCAGACTGAAAAGCCAACTAATCCTGTTAAGTTCAGTAAATCAACCTATTGCTGGTTTAAATGTGATTTAAACTGCTCAGCAGTCTAGTTTGATGGTTTTGTAGTGGTTTTAGGCATCTAAACCAGTTGAAACCCAGTTTACCTTGTCCAAAAAAGACACCAAACCTACTAACAAGCACAAATCACCTTATTGCTGGACCTACTGATCCAGATAAAAAGCCAAATTTACCAGTTGGAAAAAACACAACACCTACTTAGACTAGTAAACAACTTATATTGCTGGTTTAAATGTGGTTTAACATGTCAGAATGGTCTAGTTTGATGGTTTTATAGAGGTTTTGGGCACTTGGACCAGTCATAAACACGTTTCACAAGGTTGAAAAATCAACAACATTTACTAAAACCAGCAATTAGGAGATCTGTCATATTCCCAATATTATAAAACCCCAGTCTGAGGTGGTTTGTTGTAGGTTTTTGGCTTTGAGACATGTAAAAGATTGCATTTGTTGTCTGGATGTCCAGCTTCATCAGTTCCCACAGTTCACCACTGTTTGACCATCATCCATTATTGGCGCGTGCTGTTTCTCTTCGGCCCCTGTAGTGAAGGTTTAGTCTATCCTGAGGCAAAGTTATTTGAGGAACGTCTAGTTAAACCCACTCTTTTCCCCCCTCCAGAGCCATCTGATGCTAACAAAACATGCCAGGGCTTTCAGAATAAATTGCAGCTCGACATCTTAAGATGACGGTTTATCTTTCTCGCCCTAAACAAACCATGAGTAGCCTAACATGAATGAATAGTTTTGCCAATGTTTACCCAAACCTGTGTGCTTTTATTCTGCCTTTCATTTACATTGTGGTCAAAGCTAGCACTCTAATTGATTTGTGAATCAATAGTGTCAGAAAGCTACGCATTATATTTGGAGGTGGAAAACAGATCCAGGTTGGCAGGTTGTTTGGTTTTCCACTTAACCATGGCATGTTAGACTCTGATATTTATGCTTGATATTTTGGGTTAGGAATGGCACGGTGGCTCAGTGGTTAGCACTGTGGCCTCAGAGCAAGAAGGTTGCTGGTTTGAGTCCCGTCTGGGTCAGTTGATATTTCTGTGTGGAGTTTGCATGTTCTCCCCATGTTGGTGTGGGTTTCCTCCGGGTGCTCCACCACAGTCCAAACATGTGCTATAACTGAATTGGATGAACTAAATTGGCCATAGTTTATGTGTGTGAATGAGCGTGTACGGGTGTTTTCCAGTACTAGGTTGCAGCTGGGAGGGCATTTGCTGTGTAAAACACATGCTGGATAAGTTAGCGGTTCCCTGATGAATAAAGGGATTAAGTCGAAGGAAAATGAATGAATGAATTTTGGGTTGGAAGCAAACTATGATTGCAGTATGGCGGAGAAACTACTCAGTATTCATTCACTGAATCAACAATTCAGATAACTCCGTAACATCCGTAAACATTGGGTAAACATTGGTATCTGAAAAGCTGTAGGTTCAGGAATTGAGTGATAAACTATTAGTGATAAAACTTAAATGATACAATGCATTATTTAATGTTGATGTCTTTTTTGTTGTTGTTATAAATCAATGTATTATATGTGTTATTTATAGGGATGTAACGGTATTGTAAATACCGTCATACCGCAATATTAATTTTTTTCGATATTACCGAAGTCGCATGACTCGGTAAAAATTCGCTCAGGCGAATGAAGCGAACGGGAGGTAGCTGAAACTACAATTCCCATCAGCCCATGCTTGACCATCATCCCTTGCGGTCTGTTGTCGCTACAGATCCAGTAATGCGGAAATGGAGTGTGCTGCTAGAAGCGGGGATGAAAAAGAGCTGGAAAACTCTAAAGCGGGTGTTGTCGCCGCGCGCGTACTGAATAGCGGTGTTGTCGCGCGAGTTCTTATCAGCTGTGTTGTCGCGCGCGTACAGAATAGTGGTGTTGTCGCGCGAGTTCTTATCAGCTGTGTTGTCGCGCGCGTACTGAATAGCGGTTTTGTCGCGCGAGTTCTTATCAGCTGTGTTGTCGCGCGCGTACTGAATAGCGGTGTTGTCACGTGAGTTCTTATCAGCTGTGTTGTCGCGCGCGTACTGAATAGCGGTGTTGTCGCGCGAGTTCTTATCAGCTGTGTTGTCGCGCGAGTTCTTATCAGCTGTGTTGTCGCGCGAGTTCTTATCAGCTGTGTTGTCGCGCGCGTACTGAATAGCGGTGTTGTCGCGCGAGTTCTTATCAGCTGTGTTGTCGCGCGCGTACTGAATAGCGGTGTTGTCGCGCGAGTTCTTATCAGCTGTGTTGTCGCGCGCGTACTGAATAGCGGTGTTGTCGCGCGAGTTCTTATCAGCTGTGTTGTCGCGCGCGTACTGAATAGCGGTGTTGTCGCGCGAGTTCTTATCAGCTGTGTTGTCGCGCGCGTACTGAATAGCGGTGTTGTTGCGCGCGTTCTTATCAGCTGTGTTGTCGCGCGCGTACTGAATAGCGGTGTTGTCGCGCGAGTTCTTATCAGCTGTGTTGTCGCGCGCGTACTGAATAGCTCTGTTGTCGCGCGAGTTCTTATCAGCTGTGTTGTCGCGCGCGTACTGAATAGCGGTGTTGTCAGCACACTGTTCAGATTGATGCAGACATGAGACCTCTATCTCACTCATGGTTTGTCCTCTCAAGTGGGGGAAAGACAATGCACAACGTTACCCACTGCTGTCAACCTGGGCCAAGTCATATCTCTGTCCCAGAATCCTCAGTCCCAAATGAGAGGGTTTTTTCTGTTGCAGGGGACATTGTAAATGCCCAGAGATACCAGCTTTTACCAGATTATATTTATATGATAATTTTCCTTTAAACCCATCTCTATCTAAGTAAGTGAGTGATTAAATGTTGAATGTGATGAGTTTTCAACAATACTAAATTGAAACTTTATTTTTTTACATGGTTTAATATTTTTTTGTTATTAAAATTGAAGTTCCTGTTTCAAAGCTTACAGATAGATGGCTAATTTGTATGTCATTGACACTTTTGGCACTTTTTTGGAGTATTTTCATAAGTTTTGTTTTTTCCTGTAAATGATTCAATAAATACCGTACCGTGACATTCATACCGAGGTATTACCGTACCGTGAAATTCTCATACCGTTACATCCCTAGTTATTTATGAACTGTTTGTGGATTAAATGTGTTTTGCTATGAGGTAAACTCTAAACACTCAATGGCTCATTTAAATGGCATCAGAGTTTTGGACGCCTTAAAATGCAAACTTTTGAAATATGCAGTTCTGGGATGCAAACTGCAGCATTTTGACTCATTTTTGTGGATTCATGTTTGCGCAATAATATCCGAGTCAAATCCGTTTAGCAGTCTGAGCCGTAAAAACCATGTGGTTTCACAAACCCAAACCAAACTGCCTTTGAAATTGAATTAAAACTGGAATTTCAGACATGCATTTCAGTCTGAAAAGCATGATCAGATTAGCATTTCTTTGACTGTCTGTCTGAACAAACAGATCCGGTTTCATCACTCACACACTGTGCCGTAACATCTCGGCCCTCCAGTAGCTGTAATCAATGTGCCGTACATCGCATAAAAGCATCTGCTAGTGTCATTAGAAATATATACTTAATCTTCCAGATCAGAACATGATGATCTCTGGATATCAGCATCCCTAAACCACCACAAATACTTAATTTAGAGGAAATAAAGTAGGATTAGCAAGAAATAATTTTTAGTATGCCAAAATAAAAGCGGGATATTTAATATGTGCAGGACTTCTAGAAGTAGTGTTAAATCACTAAAGGATGTTTCAAATCAAAAGGAGCCTGAAAAAACACAAGCATGACGCAGAGCATCCATTCTACAGTGTTAAAGTTGGTTTTCAGTACAAACTTTTAGTTTTACATTATTTATTTTTAATTATTTTTCATCATTTTGCTTCTTAAAGGGACAGTTCACTTAAAACTTGTGCCTTATGTAGTTTTGTTCCTACTATGGAAGTCAATGGCTTCTATTTTGACAGTCCATCAATTTTTGCTAATTTAAGGATGGGAAAATCTGCTTTGCGCCGTGGCGCATGGTCTAAAAGGGTTGAGTTTATTTTCTTAATGAGTTATAGGTGTGTTTTGCGAATAAACCAATCAGAGTCTCATCTCCCATTCCCTTTAAGACCCAGCTGCGTCACGCCAAGAGCGCATTCGCTATTTACAGGACGCAAAGTAAGTCTAAGTGGAAAAACTGAGCATTTCACTAGCAAACAGTTCACAGTTAATACTGTTAAACAGAGCATCTACTGCGTGAGAATGAGAGATAATGGATCTACTTTCACTTTCGCTCTTGGATAGGGAAACCTTGTACGCACAGACATCAATTAGTCTATAAATAAATACTTTAGTTTGTTAAGCGCAAATATTCATTTCAAAACTATTTCTAAATTCAGTTCTAATTTCCAGCAAACGAATAAATGAACAATAATAACAAAATGAGCTCAAAAACCTGAGTTATATCCTAAAACACAAGCTGTGCCCCATATGGTCTAAAACCTGACAGGTGGACAAATCTAAGCTTGTTTTTAATAAAACAAATATAAATATGGATATAATAAATAATACTGCTAATAATAATAACATTATACAAAAGCAAATTGTTATGAATGAACTGAAAAAGCCTCCCGAGATGAAGAAGACATGAAAGCAGTGATTTTTCATATTTCTGTAGGCTAGAAAATAATATGTTTTGTAAAATTTAATTCTTTTATATTTATATTCTATATCTATTGTTATTATATCCTATATATATCCTTAATATTTAATTTTTTCATGTGTAAAGATATTTGCCTATTGCTCTCTTGTGTGTATTAAGCAGTGTGTAAGCGAGGTGCAACTCTGCGCTGGAGTTTAGACCGGGTTTGTTTTGGTCTAATGAAAAATCTATTATAGTTTCTCAAAATAGCAACGCGCCAGCGGTCCGCCTCAGAACGCCTTGCTTTTTAGACCAGAACGCCTATGAGTGCACAAATGAGCGCTAATGCATTTGCTATTTAAACAGCGTAGCGCAACGCCTCAAAACCACTCTTGCGCCAAGCTGAAACTACCAAAAGACTACTGCGCCGCGCCTTGCACCACACTGCGCCGGCTGTATGATAGGGCCCAATGACTGCTTTTTTTCCAACATTCTTCAAATGATCTTTTTCTGCTTTCAACAAGATAAATAAACTCATAAAGGTATTGAGGGAGTGTAAATGTTAAATAAATGTTTTTATTTTGAGTGAACTATACCTTTTAAAAAAATACTGTAAACTGTTTTAATTCAATATGGAGGCAAAATGGCCTCGATTAGTTGACTTAAAAACAAAAGTGAGTAAAACTGTTACCTTGAAATTGTTAACTAAATAAAAAATGTGTATATCTCTATAAAAGTCAACTTTTTAGATGATTTACTCACTTTTTTAAAGTTTACTTATCGCATTTTACAGTGTGGAGGCCACTTTATTCTTAAATTGAATTTAAAACATGTAATTATATGCACACAAGCCTTAAATAGCAACCCAGTCTAATTCTGAAAACGTACCCCTATATACATTTCTGGAGATCGCCAAATACATCCCAGGAGCTACTTTTTTTGCAGTTTTTTTTTGTGAATCCACTAGAGGCCACTGTGTACGCTCAAATTTCTCTCGTAAGTGCTATTCTCGCCTGCTGTTCCCATGTAAATAAACCAGAGGCTGCTGTGAGCTGACCAACCGACCCATATCCCCACACACCCCCTTTCCTAAACCCAACCGATAGTGTTTTAAAAAGCAATCTAGAAAAAGAAAATTCCCCGTCTGATTTTTACCACGTTTTCAGATTTTACCATATTCTCACCCTGTTATTTACTTGTTTATTTGATTTTTTGGCTTTGTTTTTGCCTTTTGTTATTCTGCTTTCTGGAATCGTTCTTCCCTGGACTTGAACCCTGTCGTCACAGTCAACTCACAGTCACAGTCACAGTTACTCTCAAGTGTCTTAAGTCTGCCGACACACATGGCGAGCCACTGGACAAACTGGTAGCAGCGGGAAAGCCGTCCATAGGAAGATAAACAGTCAGCTGGTAGATGGTATCACCTCATAGCATTCATTTTAAAGACTGAATGCAGCCATACATGCCTCTAGCTACATAAATCGCAATACACAGAAATGTATATAGGGCTACGATTTCAGAATGAACCTATGTTGTTAAATAGACCAGCAGGGGTCATTTTAATATAGTTTCGGGATAGTTAATATAGTTTAGATATGATTTGAAGATGAATAGATTTAATACATAAATCGATAGACCAAATATTTAGTGCCTAAACACTTCTTTGACTTTACTTAAAGGTACAGTTCACCCAAAAACGACAATTCTGTCACCATTTACTCATCCTTTGAACATTATTTCTTTCTTCGGTTTCTTTTGAACACAAGATATTTTGAAGAATGTTGGAAACTGGCAGTCATTTATGGAGACAGGTCAGTCTCAAAAATAATACATTTACAAAATAACAATCACACATGCACAGCAAAATGCACACTTACAAAATCCAATTGGTAAATTCAAAATACAATTCATAAATGCACAAATCCAATTCATAATTTAAAAAAACAATACATAAATACATAAATCCAGTATATTTCAAAACACAATTCATAAATACGAAACACAACTCGTGGATTCACAAGTAAAAATCAAATGTTTCCCCAAATTAAGTGATTTGTGTATTTATTAATTGAGTTTGAATTTGATTTTGTAAATGTGAGTTGTGCTGTGCATGTTTGACTTTTATTTTGTAAATGTAGTATTTTTGAGACTAACCTGTCTCCATATTTATTCAAGATAATGGATATAAATATTTTAGCTCTTCAAAACACAACCACTGACATCCAGAGTAAAAAATAAATAAACATATTATGGAATTTAATGACTATGGAGGCAGGTCAGCCTCAAAAATTATACATTTACAAAATAAAAGCTATACATGCACAGCACAACTCACATTTCAAAACTCTTAAATACACAAATCCTGTTCATAAATGCAAAACACTATTCATAAGTATACAAATCAATTCATAATTAAAAAAAACTATACATAAATACACAAATCCAATTCGTATATTTCAAAACACAATTCATAAATACAAAACACAACTTGTGAATTTACAAGTAAAAATCTAATATTTCCGCAAATTAATAGGATTTGTGTATTTATGAATTGAAGTTTAAATTCATAATTTAAAAAACAATACATACATACACAAATCCAATTAATTTGGGGGAAATATTTATCATTTTTACTTGTAAATTCCCGAGTTGGGTTTTGTATTTACTGATTTGTGTATTTTTTTTTTTACTTATGAATTGATTTGTGTACTTATGAATAGTGGTTTGCATTTATAAATTGGATTTGAGTATGTAAGAAATGTGTGTTTTGAAATGTGAGTTGTGCTGTGCATGTATGACTTTTATTTTGTAAGTGTATCACTTTTGAGACTGACCTGCCTCCATAGTCATTGAATTCTATATTACACTTATTTTTTGCTCTGGATGTCAGTGGTTGTGTTGTGAAGAGCTAGAATATTTATATCCATCACCCTAAAAACACAGGGTTAAACACTACCCAAATTGGGTTGTTTTTAACCCTACTGCTGGGTAAATATGGAACAGAACACATCAGGGGTTAAATTAACCCAAGTTATTGCGTTATTATTTTTAACCCCAAATTGGTTTTTCTACCCAATAATTGGTTATTTTTACTTTAATAGTAGGTTATATTGATCCAAAAAAAGCAAAAGATGACCCAGCAATTGTGTGGTTTTGACTCAGCGTCACTGAAGTACAGTGGGGGATGTGCAGCTTTGATTACAGGTGTACAAAAGGCGCTAGTAAGAAATTTTAAAATTCAGAAAGGTCTGACTAAGGGCTGCTATGAGCATAAATCTCATTTTAATCATCTGAAACTGCAAAGAATCTTTGTTTATGTTACACCAGTGGTTCTCAAACTGTGGTACGTGTAACACTAGTGGTACGCAGGTTTCCTTCTAGTGGTACGTGGAGGAATGAAATATGTCATGTACATGCTACACACATTTCAAAATGTATCAAAAATGATGTATATAATATGTCATATATGACATATAACCTATATTTCTGATGTAATCTGCCATGTTTTTTAACTGTGCAGAGTTGTAGCTGCTTTACTGGGCCTACTGCGCTACTGTATTTCAATACTGCTCATTTTGATGGTACTTGGAGAGACAATATTTTTCTGAGGTGGTACTTGATGAAAAACGTTTGAGAACCACTGTGTTACACTATTTTAATTGCATGTAAAGAAATATATGTGGTATCCCAGTCAGCCCCTGCTGTGAGTTGATTTGACCCAAAGAGCTGGGTTGAAACTACCCAAGACTCTGAAAATAAGTCCGCAAAATTACCCAAATGCCCAAAGATTTGGGTAGAAAAAATAACCCCATGTGTTTAAGAGTGATTATACTGAAATATGCAGACAGGTCAGTGTCAAAAAGAATACATTTACAAAATCCAATTCATAAGTACCAAGCTGCAACCTCCCGCTCTCCCTCAGGAAGCCAATACGGAAGTAACTAAAACTGCAATTCGTCCAAATTTCCGCTAGTCCTGGCCGCTCCTGGCTCCAAAACAGAGCAAATTTCAATTGAGCCCACTGTTAGAATGGCCAACTCTACAGCAGAAAAAAGGTGTTTACAGCCTGCTACAAAAACAGATGTTGGTTAATACAGCTAATATTACCCTTCATGACAACTGTGAGGGGGTGAATATTTTTATAACTCATCCGTTTCTTTTATATTAAGTTATATTAAGTTTGCATAATTAAGGGCGTGGCCACTTGAGTGACAGCTAGGTCTCGTTGGTCGCCGTCACGTCACCTCAGCTGAATCCTGCAGATTAGCCACTGATCTCGGCATATTTATCGTATTTCTGTGTTGTTTTATGCGGCTTTACACAGTCAGCTGCCTTTTGGACTTGTTTCCTACACTTATTAGATGGCATGGCATGCTGAGTGCACTTACTTGTGCTCACAAACCATTCACGTGGCCTCCGTTTCCCATGTGAGTAAAGTTATATACTTATCTACCATCTCTATACATGTATTTGTTTTATTTAAGATCATTTATGGTTTATATTTATATTTAGAGCTGTAATGCACTCCAGAATCTGTCAGATTGATTAGCTGTGGGCTCTAGATCAGTCATCTGAAGCGTTGTCATACAGTGTTATGCTGGAGTTCATCAATAGTCTTACAGTAACTAACACAGACTATATCTGAAGTGTTTGGATGTAATTTGCGTTTTCCTCCTGTTGAAAAACGTCATAAGAACAATGTTTAGTGGCTCAGTGTATTACAGCAGTGTTTTTAAAAGTTTAAACACTTTATTGATATAGTGTACAACCAAGCACAAGTGGTCAGAACACAAGCGAGTCGCAGGTGATGAAGTATTAAGCGTTTCTCCCAAAGTAAAGTGTGTCTGAGGCAGGTCAAAGCTAAATGCCAGCAGGTGTCTGTAGCTCCGCCCACTCTCCGCCTCTTTGCCCTTGTTTGGTATCCCGCCGTGGGTGCGATGACGCGCGAACAAAATGGCGATGGTTAGCCATGCCTACTTGTGGCTTCTTTTGCGCTCTTTAGAAACCTAAGGGTGACGTCACGGACACTACGTCCATATATTTTACAGTCTATGATAAATACACAAATCCAACTAATTTGTGATTTTCACAACATTTACAAATTGTGTTTTGCATTTATGATTTACGATTTGGATTTTGTAAATGTGAGTGGTGCTGTGCATGTATGAGTTTTATTTAGTTGATGCATTATATTTGAGACTGACCTGTCTCCATCATTAAAGCCTTTGAAGACTCCATTGACGTGACATTCCTCAAAAAAAACCTGAATAACAACATTCCTCCGGGCTCCTAAATCACATTCCTGCAGGAAAAGCGCGCCACACGCTCCGTCTCGATGCGCAGGAGGGGGTTCGGGAATTACAAGCCACAACACACACATATTTTCCAGAGCGGATCGAGACAAGTGCACATACTTTCCGCTTATTTACCTGCGCACATCAAAGATTCCCCGACGCTCACACAAACTCTCCATCCCATTGACAAACCTCCGGATTAAACCGCAGGAAGCTGACGTGCCCATCTGAGGTTTTGTTTTGTGTGTCTGGGCTTTTATGAGGCTAAACAATGCGCTGTGTTTTAAAGACCCCAAACTGTGAGTGTGTAATGTTTCGAGACTTAATTGAATAGCTTGAACTTGAGTTACGGTAAAAGAGCCGGATGGGCTGCAGTAATGCTGTGATGCAAGAAGAGTTAAAGGAATTGTTCAGCAAATGATGAAGGTTACCCTATAATTTACTCACTCCCAAGACATCCTTTGGGTATATGATTATTTTTCTTTTTGAACATTTATCCTGACTCTTTCATGCTTTATAATGGTGGTGGATTGGGACTTTTATTTTGAAGCTCCAAAAAGTGCTTAAATCTATTGCATAACTATTTATGTGGGTTGAATTTAAACAAACAAGTTGAATTTAGTAATTTTCAACTTAATTTGTTTATTTATTGTCAGCCCATATTAATCGTTTGCAACTATTTACCTTTAAAAAAATCCTATTAACCATTTTTTTCAGTGGAGGATTCAAGGGTATATCATACCCTTATCATAATTCATTTATGCTGTATCCACATGCAACGTGCAGTGACATACACTCAGTGGCCACTTTATTAGGTACACCTTACTAACTGGGTTGGACCCCCTTTTGCCTTCAGAACTGCCTTAATCCTTCATGGCATAGATTCAACAAGCTACTGGAAATATTCCCTTAGAGATTTTGTCGGCTGCACATCCATGATGCGAATCTCCCGTTCCACCACATCCCAAAGCTGCTCTGTTGGATTGAGCTCTGGTGACTGTGGAGGCCATTTGAGTACAGTGAACTCATCGTCATGTTCAAGAAACCAG
Source organism: Danio rerio (assembly GCF_052040795.2). NCBI lineage: Eukaryota > Metazoa > Chordata > Actinopteri > Cypriniformes > Danionidae > Danio > Danio rerio. The sequence goes on from NC_141045.1 coordinate 2,046,802, forward strand.
TCTGAGATGATTCACGCTTTATGACATGCTGCGTTATCCTGCTGGAAGTAGCCATCAGTAGATGGAGACACTGTGCTCATAAAGGGATGGACATGGTCAGCAGCAATACTCAGGTAGGCTGAGATGTTGGCGCAATGTTAAATTGGTACTAATGGACCCAAAGTGTGCCAAGAAAATCTCCCTTACACCATTACACCACCAGCACCAGCCTGAACCGCTGATACAAGGCAGGATGATCCATGCTTTCATGTTGTTGAGGGCAAATTGTGAGCCGAGCATCTGAATGTGTCAGCAGAAATGGAGACTCATCAGAGCAGCAACGTTTCTCCAATCTTCTATTGTCCAGTTTTGGTGAGTCTGTGTGAATTGTAGCCTCAGTTTCCTGTTCTTACAGGAGCGGCACCCGGTGTGCTCTTCTGCTGCTGTAGCCCATCCGCCTCAAGGTTGGACGTGTTGTGTGTTCAGAGATGCTCTTCTGCAGAGCTCGGTTGTAACGAGTGCTTATTTGAGTTACTGTTGCCTTTCTATCAGCTGGAACCAGTCTGGCCATTCTCCTCTGACCTCTGGCATCAACAAGGCATTTGCGCCCACAGAACTGCCGCTCACTGATATTTCCTCTTTGTCGGAGCATTCTCTGTAAACCCTAGATATAGTTGTGCATGAAAATCCCAGTAGATCAGTAGTTTCTGAAATACTCAGACCCAGGCAGCAACAACCATGCCACGTTCAAAGTCTCTTAAATCCCCTTTCTTCCCCATTCTGATGCTTTCTTTAAGCTGCAGCAGATCGTCTTGACCATGTCCACATGTCTAAATGCATTGAGCTGCTGCCATGTGATTGGCTGATTAGAAATTTGTGTTTAAAAGCAGTTGGACGGGTGTACCTAATAAAGTGGCCGGTGAGTGTAGATCTTATGTCTTCATTGTTTCTCATCATGATTCTGTGCAGAATTGTCAGAAATCTGTCAGCTGAATTGCGTTGCGTCAAGGGGCCGCAGTTTGATTTATTTCAGTGAGGTTTATTTCATCTTCCTGCTGGGAGATTTTTCATGCTCAAATCTGAGACTCAGTGTTTGCCAGCAGACAGAGGAACCCTGATGTGCGCGATCACATTTCACAATGATATTTCATCAGAAAATAAATGGATAAAAGTATTCAGTGAGAAAATCATCTCTGAAGTTCTGTTTTCCTCTATTATATCTTGGCTGACTCTCAAAGACAGCAGTTGAGAGATGGCAAATCTTAAAGATTCTTTTGAGATAAATCAAACTATGATTTGCCAAAATATGAAGTTCACAGATCTGATTATGTATTCACTTGTGATTCTGGACCACCGTCTGAAGTTGCATGGGTGTATTTGTAGGAAATTAGAAATAGTCTAAATTCATTACAAAGATCATATTCATTCATTTACTTTGGCTCAGTCACTTATTCATCAGGGGTCGCCACAGCGGAATGAACCGCCAACTATTATAGCTTATGCTTTTCCAGCTGCAACCCAATACTGGAAAACACCCATACACTCGCATTCACACACACACACACACACTTAGGGCCCGTTTACACTAATGCATTTTCATTTTAAAACGCATAAGTTTTGCTACGGTTACGCCATCCGTCCACACTACGCCAGTGTTCTCGAGCACCGAAAACGGAGTGTTTTGAAAACGCTGGAGAGGCTGTTTTCATCCTGAAACACTGCTGCTCCGTCTCAGTGTGGATGAGGAAAACGGAGACATCTGAAAACGGAGGCGGGGCTGCTGAGATTCGCTAGCTGATTGGGGCTTTTGTGTCATTATGTATTCTTCCCTTATTCGTCAAGACTCTATCACATGACTATAACACATGGCTTTAACGCTACTGGAAGACAGCAGACCAGCCTTCACTGTAAACAACAACATGGACACAGAAATGGGAGTGTTGTTTGCACTATTGTGTGTTTTAGGCGCCATTGTGCAGTTATTCATTTGTTACGTTTAGTAACTCGACCTCGTCGTCTGTCCACAAAAACACCTCTCTTGCTTTCTTTGTCATCGCGTTTAATGTTCATCTGGCGTTTGTTGACTAACAATAACCAAATGCCGAGCGAGACACGTGCTTTCTGTTTATACTAGAACACGCATGCCCAGAGTGCGCGAATGGTCACGTGATATACGTTTTTGGTGGTGTAGTGCGGACGGAGATATGTTCAGAGACGCTAGGTGAAACACTAGAGTGGACGCGGATCGTTTTTGATCTAAAACGCCGTTTTAAAACTAAAACGCACTAGTGTAAACGGGGCCTTATACAGTACAGTCAATTTAGTTTATTAATTCCCCTATAGCGCATGTGTTTGGACTGTAGGGAAACCAGAGGAAACCCACACCAACACAGGGAGAACATGCAAACTCCACACAGAAACGCCAACTGACCCAGCTGAGGCTCTAACCAGTGACCTTCACCTCTTGCTGTGAGGTGACTGAGCCACCGTGTCGCCCTACAGCGTCTATACCTGCAATAATAACTGTGTTTGTTGTCCTGGGTCACATTTTAAAGCACTGTAACTCCACTGCATGTCAAAGACTGTCTTTCTACTCTTCAGATCATTTTATAAGAAACATCTTTGACATGGAAACATGACTGAGAGCTCCATAACAGCATAACTTATCGGCTGTAAAATGTTCCTTTGGGAATGTTTTCCCAGGGCTGTGAAACTCAGATATGAAGCAGAAACCTTTCCAGATCAGCTGTTAAAGATCTTACCATTTCTGCCCATCAGCCTCGTGTTGCTGAACCGTATATCCAAACTGAGCCTCTCTCGAGCCCTTGATGACTTTTGCACGTCTCGTGTCAATATTAAAGCATGTCCGCGGCCCTGAAATCAACATAAACAGCATTTCAATTTCAAATAAAGGTAAGCACCATATGTAGACAGCGTATTATAAGTCATTCCATCTAATAAATCCTTAATATAAAGGTCTACAATTTTAGCCCTTTTACAAATTAAACCCTTTGGGTCTGCAGAATGCTCAAAATACCCGTCAGATCATTTATTATAGCCTTGCAAACCTATTTGAGTTGGCTCAACTCATATCTAGTCATTTAAATCAATTAAGTTTTGACAGTGAGGGAAGGCTAGCTGTTTTTGCGCCTGTGCCTTTAAATGCAAATGAGCTGGTCAAGCCCCACCTACTTCAGAACATTTCTCTTAAGATAAACAGGGTTGGATGTCAGGATAAACACAGAAATTTGGAGAAAACCACCAGGCTAACAGCATCCCTACTGTGAAGCATGGTGGTGTTGGCATCATGCTGTGGGGATGTGTTTCAGCAGCAGGAACTGGAAGACTAGTCAGGATAGAGGGAAAGATGAATGCAGCAATGTACAGAGACATCCTGAATGAAGACCTGCACAAGAGTGCTCTCGACATCAGACTGGGGCGACGCTTCATCTTCCAGCAGGACAATGACCCAAAGCACACCGCCAAAATATCAATGGAGCGGCACAACAACAACTCGGTGAATGTGCTTGAGTGGCCCAGCCAGAGCCCAGACCTAAATCCTATTAAACATCTCTGGAGAGATCTGAAAATGGCTGTACACCGTCACTTCCCATCCAACCTGATAGAGCTTGACAGGTCCTGCAAAGAGGAATGGGCAGAAATTCCCAAAGACAGCTGTGGCAAGCTTGTGGCGTCATATTCAGAAAGACTTGAGGCTGTAATCTCTGCCAAAGGTGCATCAACAACGTATTGAGCAAAGCCTGTGAATACTGACGTACATCTGATTTTACAGCTTTGATAAATGTGCAAAAATCTCAGAAGCTCTTTGTTCACATTGTCATTATGGGGGATTGTGTGTAGAATGTTGAGGAAATCAATCAATTTAATCCATTTTGTAATAAGGCTGTAGCATAAACAAATGTGGAAAAAGTGAAGCGCTACGAATACTTTCCGGATGCACTGTATATACTGTCGCATGTAGGTGATGTCCATGTGTACATGTTTGATGAAGTGCATTTGAGTATTAAGTGTATGTATACAAAATACAAATACCATAGTAAAGGTTATTGCGGCTGCACGGTGGCGCAGTGGGTAGCACGTTCACCTCACAGCAAGAAGGTCGCTGGTTCAAGCCCCGGCTGGGTCAGTTGGTGTTTCTGTGTGGAGTTTGCATGTTCTCCCTGCGTTAGCGTGGGTTTCCTCCGGGTGCTTCCGTTTCCCCCACAGTCCAAACATATGCGGTACAGGTGAATTGGGTTTGCTAAATTGTCTGTAGTATATGCACTGCAAAAAATGCTTTTCTTACTTAGATTTTTTGACTTGTTTCTAGTCCAAATATTTAAAAGTTCCTAAATCAAGAAGGATTTTCTAAACAAGCAAAACATATTGCCTTGTTTTGAGAAATATTATGCCAATATTAAGTCAGTTTTTCCTTAAAACAAGCAAAATAATCTGCCAATGGGGTCAGCAAAATAATCTTATGTCAAAAGAAAAAAACAAGATTATTTTGCTTACCCCATTGGCAGATTATTTTGCTTGTTTAAAGGAAAAACTCACTTAATATTGGCATATTCTTTCTCAAAACAAGGCAATATGTTTTGCTTGTCTAAAAATGCTTCTTGATATAAGAAATTTTGGATATTTAGACCAGAAACAAGACAAACTATCTAAGCAAGAAAAGCATTTTTTGCAGTGTGAGTGTGTGTGGATGTTCCCCAGTGAAGGGTTTTCACTGCATAAAGCATATGCTGGATAAGTTGGCGGTTCATTCCACTGTGGTGACCCTAGATTTTTAAAGGGACTAAGCTGAAAAGAAAATGAATGAATGAATGGTTATTGCTTGCAGAATCTGAAATATACTTATATATATACATATATATATATATATATATATATATATATATATATATATATATATATATATATATATATATATATATATATATATATATATATATATATACACTGCAAAAAATGCTTTTCTTGCTTAGATTTTTTGTCTTGTTTCTAGTCTAAATATCTAAAATTTCTTATATCAAGAAGCATTTTCTAGACAAGCAAAACATATTGTCTTGTTTTGAGAAATAATATGCCAATATTAAGTGAGTTTTTCCTTAAAAAAAGCAAAATAATCTGCCAATGGGGTAAGAAAAATAATCTTACGCCAAAAGAAAAAACTAGATTAATTTGCTTACCCCATTGTATATATAATAAATACTAATAATTCTGGCTTCAACTGTATGTTTTTTTTTTTGTTGTTTGTTTGTTTGTTAATGTTTTTTTTTAAAGATTAGGATAGTTTTGAGATGAGAATATAAGTAACTTTACCCAACACTCGTTATTAAGCAGTAAGGAACAAAACTGAGGTAGTTCACGACCTCTTTAAAGGGAGTTACGAGTCCTGTGATGATCTAATCCCTCCTGCTTCAGGTTCTGGATGAACATGTGAGTGTATCTGGGTTTAATTTACATGTTTATCAGGAATAATAATGGCCTCTTGAATGGGAAGCAGAGCGTTCGGTATCTGAGAAATGACGTCACGGCCTTTCAAGTTTAATTTCCTGGGGAAGCGTTTCCCCTGATGGAGAGGAGAAAGAAGAAAGGGTCAATCATATTTCCTTCTTAATTTATCAGCAGGAGGAAAAGCCTAAAATAAAAAAGCTTAATAAAACACAGCGGCTTGTCAAGAAGCCAACGCACCAGAAATGAAAATATATACTACGTTTACTGTCTTATTGATTGAGCAATGTGCTTTTGGAGTGGTGCATCCTTTCTCTTGATGCGATGGGTTCATTTGTGGTGTGTCTGATCCCGCAGATCATAATACTCACCTTTTTTTTCAAAATAAAGTATGAGAAGTATGAAAGGCACAGTTGCAGAGTCGAGCACTTCCAGGATTTTTAAGAGTAAATGTTTTTTGTTGAAGCTCAACTGAAGACTTCCAGACAATTTTAGAAAGAATTCTGTCATGTGGAGAGGGGTCTGGCTGCAGACCTGGTGCAGTGCAATCTGAGCTGCATCCAATGCTTTTTAATGCGCTCACCTAACCCCACCCCTAACCCTACCTGTCACAGTGACGTCACTCACTCCATTGAGAGCATTGTGTCTGACATTGCATCGCTGAGTGATGCAGTCTCAGCTTGCATCATGAAGGCTGCATCCAGATACTATTGATCATGTGAGCTTCATTTCAGAGAAGAGGAACTGATTTAGGCTGAACAAATGGTTGTTATTGTTTATGCTGTTCTTCTGTTTGCTCTAAAATGAATGAATGATGTTTGTGCGTGTTTGTTTGTGTATTTGCAGCCTGATCTCTCGAGGAAACTTAAGTATTTCACCTTTTGTCAGTTTAGTGGCAAATTCGTACAAATTCGAGTTCAGTCATACGAAATTGTACGATTTTAAAAAGGAGGCGTGGCACCCAACCCCACCCCTAAACCCAACCGTGAATCATTTTCTTGTCGGCTTAGTCACTTTATTAATCCGGGGTCGCCACAGCGGAATGAACCACCAACTTATCCAGCACATTTTTACGCAGCGGATGCCCTTCCAGCCGCAAACCATCTCTGGGAAACAGACACACACACACACACACTACGGACAATTAAGCCTACCCAATTCACCTGTACCACATGTGTTTGGACTGTGGGGGAAACCGGAGCACCCGGAGGAAACCCACGCGTAGGCAGGGAGAACATGCAAACTCCACACAGAAACGCCAACTGAGCCGAGGTTCGAACCAGCGACCCAGCGACTTTTTTGCTGTGAGGCAACAGCACTACCCACTGCGCCACTGCCTCGCCCCCAACTGTCATTGGGGAATGAGTAAATCGTACTGAATTGTACGAATTAGATCGTACGAATTCATACGAATTAGCCGCTAAATCAAAAAATTACGAATTGCCGTGAGATTGCGCTGATCGTGTTTATTTGTTTGTTTATTTGTTTGTCTGTAAGTGTTTATGTGTTTGTGTTTGTTTGTGTGTCTCTGGGTGTTTATTCCTTTGTGTGTGTTTCTTCGTTTGTGTGTGTTCGTTTGTTTGTGTGTGTGCAAGCTATTTCAAATTGCGTTCACTGTTATTTTAGTGCTACTTATATTTTAATTAGCCTTTTTGTTTGAATGAGAGTTTATTACATTTACATTTTCTGTTAAATTTTTACTAGTATACATGTATTAGCACATACGTGTACAGTCTTCCTAATTTATGACATGCTTTTGCTATTTTAATTATTTTGTTTGTTTGTTTTTGTTAATATTTACTATAGTAATGTAGTTACAGTATGTCAGTTTACTCTAGGGGAAGCGCAGTGGTGCAGTAGGTAGTGCTGTAGCCTAACAGCAAGAAGGTCGCTGCTTCGAGCCTCGGCTGGCTCAGTTGGCGTTTCTGTGTGGAGTTTGCATGTTCTCTTCAAGTTGGTGTGGGTTTCCTCCGGGTGCTCCGGTTTCCCCAACAGTCCAAACACATGCTGTACAGGTGCATTGGGTAAGCTAAATTGTTTGTAGTGTATGTGGGTAAATGAGTGTGTATGGGTGTTTCCCAGAGATGGTTTGCAGCTGGAAGGGCATCCGCTGCGTAAAACATATGCTGGATAAGTTGACGGTTCATTCCACTGTGGCGACCCCAGATTAATAAAGGGACTAAGCCAAAAAGAAAACAAATGCATAAAGTTTTCTCTAAAAATGCTGGGTTGTCATAAGTAACCCAACTTTAGATCAAATAAATACCCAATTACATCTATGAGATTCAAGAATGACATTTGAATGGAAAAACCCAACATTGGGCTTGGCTATATTTGACCCAACCTTGGGTTATGACAACCCAGCATTTTATTAAATTCTATTATTTGGTAGTTTATTTTCATTGCAATTTAATTCAATTCATTGCTTCAACTGTTACGTTCCAAGGTGAACTTTCTTATGATCATTTTGCTGTCATTTATTTACTTTCCTTTGGCTTAGACCTTTATTTATCACAGCGGAATGAACCGCCAACTATTCCACTACATGTTTTATGCAGCGGATGCCCTTCCAGCTGCATCCCAGAACTGGAAAACACCTATACACACTCATTCACACACACACTCATACAGTACAACTAGTTTAGTTCATCAATTCCCCTACAGCGCATGTGTTTGGACTGTCGGTGAAACCGGAGCACGCGGAGCAGAACTAGCAAACTCCACACAGCTGACCCAGCCGGGACTCAAACAGGCGTCCTTCCTGCTGTGAGGCCACAGTGCTAACCACTGAGCCACCATGCCACCAAATAAACTCATGAATGACGCCCTATGCTGATTTCGAACCTTCAACCTCAGTGTTGGTAACACATTGAGCTAGACAATGAGACATTTTACTATGTTAAATAAAAATGATTAAAATAGCAAAAGCATGTCATAAATTAAGAACACAAAAATTAACCCAACATAGGGGTTGTCTAAATTTGACCCAACGCTGGGTCACAACAAGCCAGCATTAATAATAAATAATAAATTGTATTCTTTTGTAATTTATTTTACTCTAAATGTCGTCAACTTCAACCCTATTACAGTTGCTTATTACGTTCTGTTTTCGTCTAATTGTTCCACGTTACGTTATTTAATTTAATTAGAAAACAATCATTTTAATAGTTTTATGTTGAAGGTAACAGCACTGCTCGTAATGAACCCAGAACTTTCCTTTAATAAACTATTTCTGGGAAATATGAGGCGAAGTGTTAACCAACGCTTGTTATTGTGAAATCCGTGGCTAAATTACAGCCAGTTTACGATAGTAACGACTATAACGAATGTTATTTGCTCAGATTGTCTGGATTCCTGAGAGGATCTGGTGACGTTCGAGTCATTTTTCATCTGTGATTCAACTGAATGATTCAACCATGTGTTTAACTCAACTATATTTGGTTTTCGAGACTTGCTAAATCTACTTTAAGATGGTCTTATTTGTATCTCTCTAACAGGAAGGATGTAGATTCATCTCCTAATTCTGGCTCAGATGTGAAATGAATCCACGACCTACAGGTTTGGCCAAAAGTGAACTGAAGCAGACATTACGCTCACATGGCGAGTGACTGCACAGGATTCCAGCGTGGTAAAGTCTTCACAAAGTAGTCCTGGGAAAGTGCTCTTGGGTTTGAATTATTGAACAGGTGGCTCTTCTGAAGCATCCAAGTTTCCAGATTTGGTTCAAGTCTCTCTTTTAAAGATGTGTTTTCACCTGTTTTACGGTGAAAATCACAAGGCTGATCAGTTAAATGGGTCATGAATGAATAAATCTAAATTCCCTTGACCTTCTGACACCCAGCTGAAGACACAATTATTATCCCTCCTGTGAAATTTGTGTTATGTTTTCAAATATTGTCCCGGTGTTGTTTAAGAGAGAAAGGACTTTTTTTTCCACAATATTTCCTAGACTGCAAAAAAAAAAAAAAAAAAAAGCTTTTTCATTTGAGGTTTTGTCTTGTTTATAGTTCAAATGTCTAAAAGGCAAGAAGCGTTTTCTAGACAAGCAAATAATAATGGCTTGTTTTCAGAAATAGTAAATTTTTTCTTAAAACAAGCATAGGCCACCATGCCACACTTTGAGCCAGACTTTATTGTAGGGATAAAAGTGATGTTAAGGGAACAGCGGGATGAAGGGGAAGGGAAGTAAGAAGATAAACTGAACAAGTAGGTAGATTGATCGGGCGTCCTACGATGATGCCCAGAGACTCAGAGTGGGGGTACCATTTCTGTAATACTTTGGCAGAGTGATTGGACCCCCCTGATTCAGCCTAGGAGGGAAGACAGGTTTATAGGATTGTTAACGGGAAGCAAAGGTATAGAGGGAGGTAGGGTTTGAGCAAATGAGAAGAACAGTGCTAGAGCTCTGGTGTGCCTTAAAGGGCACATAGTTTACCCCTTTTTTATCATTTAATATTAATATTATGGTTCTTCTGAGTGTGCCAGTTTAAGTTCAGTTCAACACACAGTTCAGATGTTTTTATTATAATGTGTTAAAAAGTGTCATGTCACAGCTAAAACCACCAGGCTGGTCAGCCTGGTTTAAGCTGGACATAGTACTAGGCTGGCCAAGCTGGTTTTAGCTGGTCATCTCCCAGCCTGTCCAGCTAAGACCAAGCTGAAAATGGCTATAAACCAGCCTAGAAGTGGAAAAAAACCCTTTGACACCAGGCTGGCCGGCCATCTAAAACCAGCCAACCATCCTAGGCTGGTTTAAGCTGGATTTTTCAGCAGGGATATTACAAAGATTCATTGTTTACATTATATTAAGCTACAAGTGTTGACACCCACAGTGTCAAAATGCAGGGTTTCACACAATTCACTCATCTTGTCCCAACACAAATCAATAGGTTATGTCAATTGGCCTGACAAATTTAAGTGGATTGAACATAAAACAAAGAAAAAAACCAAATAAACTCAAGAATTGTGTTGTTCCAGCAAATTTTAAGTAAGTAGTTTGGTCAAACAGCAAAAATATATATATTTATAAATAATATATTAATATTTTTTCAGTGCAGCATTCCCTCCCTGCTGAAAAATCCAGCTTAAACCAGCCTAGGCTGGTTGGTTGATTTTAGCTGGTCGACCAGGCTGGTTTTAGAGGAGTTTTGGCCACTTCCAGGCTGGATTCCAGCCATTTCCAGCTTGGTCTTAGCTGGTCAGGCTGGAAGATGACCAGCTAAAACCAGCTTGACCAGACTAGCCAAGCTGGGAGTCCAGCCAAAACCAGCTATATCCAGCTTAAACCAGGCTGGTCAATTTAGCTGGTCATTTTCCAGCCTGACCAGCTAAGACCAGGCTGGAAATGGCCAAAACCCCTCTAAAACCAGGCTGGTCAACCAGCTAAAACCAGCCTACCAGCCTTGGCTGATTTAAGCTGGATTGTTCAGCAGGGAAAGAAACAGCAGCATCTCTCTTCATCATGCCAGGTTATCTGACATTCAGTACCACCAAAGAGCATAATTACACACAATTTGTAAACCTGTAGGCCTATCTAAGGGAAAAAGATCGATCTGTGTATTTGATTAGGCTCAAAGTAGGTTAAAATCTGTCAAATGAATGTTATTTTCTCCTCAGTACTCATGAAATCATACAATTCCCGCCTCTATTAAAAAAAGCGCCAGTCAACAGCCAATCAGCGCGCTCTGATGAAAACACCTCAGCGAGTGACAGCAAGCGCGCTCCTTCTCACATCTGTTTCATTTGAAAACATTATGCCACTTGGGTGAAAACCAACCATTTGGCCCTTTTTATGAAGCATTCCTTTCAAACATCTTACCTCAGACGGATATTTTCCATCTGAAACGTCGATTATTTTAAAAAGAGCTCTCGTTACTGAGATACGCGGGTAAACAGTGTAATAAGTCTGCGCCCTCTGCTGGACAACTCATGCAAACGCAAGATATGCAGATCCACACTTAAATAATACTGGATTTCACAATTCCTTACTTTTAATTAGTTCCCAGACGTTTTAGAGGAGCTCTTTCTTTATTTAAACGCATATGATGTATGTTTAGATGTACGTTTAGTGCTAAATGCTATATGCTAATGTAAACAAACGTCCAACATCCTGTTATAACTCCAAAGTGATCTAAATGATTAAATATATTCAGCTAATGTTTGAATGCTGCATATATTTTTAACAAATCAGACAGCTTAACTTTCAAAGTCAGCCTAGATTGGATTTGTTTATATTCATGCTAGTCACTCATAAGCACATTAAAAGTCTGTTAGCATCTCTGGGGATTCAGTCTGACAGAGTTCATCTTCTGTAGATGTGTTTAATACAATCGAGATCATGTATAGCAAGTGCCCTTGTGTGTAGGTTCATAATGGAGTGTGTAAGCAGATCCAGATGGTGCGTCTGATCACTGCTAATAAAAGCCCATCTGCAAAGTTTCTCTTTAATCAACCTGAATTAGCCCATACTAGGCTATATAGTTCTGTATAGTTGTGCTATAACTACTGAAAATAACCACAAACCATTATAAAAATAAATTAATAAATAAAATGATTAAAGAGTGGTTAGAGATTTAATTAATATAACCTATTAGAACGATAGAAAATAACCTTAAAACCATGGCTTTAAAAAAATCTAATTATTATGGTGTGCTGTGTTAACACTGAATCTATAAACTATAGCCTACTAGTGTCTATTTTTAACCTACTAAGTATGCTAATGTGACTGTCTATTTAATAGTTTAATGGATGAGTGTTAGTTATCCAATTATTAATGAACTAGTTTGCATTACTTAGCACTAGTAAGTAATTAAACATATACCGATACCTTAAAAAACACTCTTGCTTACTCGTTAAACTCATTGTTATTAATTGAATAACTCCATTAAACGTTTAAATAGACACTCATACTTAGTATATCTTTGGTATTAGGTAATTAGTTTTAATGTTGAAAGAGATTGCCATATAATTATTATTTCAGAGGTGTTACATAACACTTTTTAATTAGATAATCTCTCAGTTTCGTCTTCTGTACAGCATTATGATTACAATAAAGGCATTACTATCCACATACAAAATCTTCAGCAATATCTTACATGAGTTTCATAAGAAATCCCAACTTTGTATTAAACTTTGGGTATTTTTAAATGATTTATAATGAGATTTATTACATTATTCACTAGCAAAGATGCTTTTTTTGTCATTAAATTATATCGATAGTTCAGTTACGAAGTTTTTCTTACTTAGTTTTCATCATTATAATGTCTAAGCATTTTTAAATCAAAATAAATGTTCTTGAGATCCCAAATGCATGCAATTAGAAGTATTTCTTTATAAAAATATTATCAAAATACATAAAATGACTGCCAACGGAGTCTACAAAATCAATATTGTGAATTAAACCTATATTTGTGGCCCCACCACATAAGATTTATTAAGAAACACATATTAAGAAGCATTTTAATAAGACTTATTATACAAGTATTTTTACTTCTAATATAAATGCATAATTAAAAAATGCTTCGATTTTTATACTAGAAACCAAGATTAAAGCTAATACACGAGAAACCATATATATTTTTAATAATATTCCTACAGGATGACAACTTCTGACTCATTTGGATCTGCCTTTTAGTTTTCCAAAATGAACCCAAAAAGCAAAAATCATTGACTTTATATTATATTATTATTATATTGTATTATTTTTTATTATATTTGTTATATTAATATTATTATATTATATTATATTATACTATATTATATTTTATTGTTATATTATATTACATTTATTATATTTGTTATATTATTATTATATTATACTATATTTTATTTATTTATTATTATATTATATTAATTATATTATATTATATTATATTATATTATATTATATTATATTATATTATATTATATTATATTATATTATATTAAGTTTTAGTGCAAATAATCTCACTGTTTTTTGCTGAGAGTAAATGCAGTAGCAGACTCACCTGGCATGAGTGCGCTGACCCACAGCAGCAGCAAGTGTGTGTACTCCATCAGCATGTGTGTGTGTGTGTGTGTGTGTGTGTTTGAGTTTCTCTGCTCTCTGATGGAGTCCTGAAGCGCAGCAGAGCTTGATGTGGAAGGAGGAGCTGCAATGACATGAAAACTGAGAGAGAGAGAGAGAGAGAGAGAGAGAGAGAGAGGGAGGGAGAGAGAGAGAGAGAGAGAGAGAGAGAGTCTGGAGCACCTGAGAGCTGTGCTTATTACTGATCTCATGCTTTTACTGCTCGCTCGCCCACTCTATTTCTCTCTCTCCCCTCCTTTTTCTCCATCCAGATGTCTAGCAGTGGAAAATCAAGATATATTGGATGGGAAACACCACAGATGTGCAAATTTATTTTTAGAGGATGGAGATTTTACACTCCAAAAGCTGAAATTGAGCTTAGAAATGGCTGGTTAATTTTACTGAATGAGCATAGAATTCAATTCATTCATTTTCCTTTGGCTTACTCCATTATTTATTCGGGGTCGCCACAGCGAAATGAGCCGACAACTATTCTGGCATACATTACACTCTCTGAAATAAAGGTTCAAGAGCTGTCACTGGGGCAGTACCTTTTCAAAAGGTACATATTTGTACCTAAAAAGTCCTTAGTGGTACCTCAAAGGTGCATATTAGTACCCAAATGCACCTAAAATGTACCTTTGAGGTACCAATATGCACTCTTCAGGGACAAATATGTACCTTTTGAAAAGGTACTGCCCCAGTGACAGCTCTTGTACTTTTATTTCTGAGAGTGTACCTGACATATTTTAAATCTTGTTGTGGATCTCAGCTGTAAGATTAATAACTTGACTTCTAGTTGATCATTTGGAAAGTGGCAGATATTTATGATGAATCATCTGCTGAGCTGCATCCCAATCATCACCAATACTGCAGAAGACCTACTGGAACCCACATGCACCAAGATTCTCACAGAAACCAGTCAAGTTTGGTGAAGGAGAAATCATGGTTTGGGGTCATTCAGTATGGAGGCGTGCGAGAGATCTGCAACATCAACTGGGTATCAAGACATTTGTGCTGCCCATTACATTGCACGTCCTGATTCTGCAGTGTTCCAGGGTCAACAAAGGTGGAGCTTGTGATAGTTTCAACCAATCAATACAATGTTTCAACCAATCAGATGTCCGTGCGTGTGGTAGCTGGTCACGTGACGACGCGATAGCGCAAATTTAGGCGGCAGTTTTTTAATCCCATCCTGACAGCATCATCGCGATCTGTGAAGGTAAGTTAATTTCCTCAATATTTGCATCTAAGACTACTTATTACTCAATAAAGGATACTGGTTGTAATTTCGTGATGGATCTGTTCGGTAAAATCCTCAAATAAGGCATAAATCGTTTGAAACCCTCGTTTTTGAGGCCGTTATAAGAGCCGTCAGACCGAGGGAGAGAGCCGTTTTTTTATGTGAAATATAATTATTAATAATGATATGATTACAATAGGCTAAAGATAATATTGAAATGTTTTGTATAATAAAAATGATTTTAAAAATAGTTGTAAGCCCAGACCATCTTTCTTTTTATAGCTCATGTAATATTAGACAGACAACGCTTGATCACAGTATAATAATAATTATTATTAAAATAACAACAACAATAATAATAATAATGCATAAATAATGATAAAAATAATAGGCTAATAATAATAATAAAATGTTTTGTTAGCCCAGGGTCATCATTCATTATATACTATAATAACAATAATAATAATAATAATAATAATATAAATAACGATGATAATATCGGGCTAACATTTATAATAACAATAATAATGTATTAATAGTAATGAAAATAATAGACTAATAATAATAATAATTAGATATCTTGTTAGCCCAGGGCCATCATTCATTATATACTATAATAATAATAATAATAATAATAATAATAATAATAATAATAATATAAATAACGATGATAATATCGGGCTAACATTTTTAATAACAATAATAATGTATTAATAGTAATGAAAATAATAGACTAATAATAATAATAATTAGATATCTTGTTAGCCCAGGGCCATCATTCATTATATACACTACAATAATCTCATTACAAACCACAGAAGAGGGCAAATTCTCCAGCAGGATAGCGCTCCTTCTCATACTTCAGCTCCCACATTAAAGCTTCTGAAAGCAAAGAAGGTCAAGGTGAATGTTATATACACATATATATATATATATATATATATATATATATATATATATATATATATATATTTTTTTTTTTTTGATGTCAGTGTGTTTATTTGTTTTCAGTGTGTATTTGTGGTGGAGTAGCAGGTCTGGAGTGTGTATCATGAGCCGCCGGCTGCTATAAACGCTCCAGCAGAGACGCTCGGGGTGTGTTTGAGCTCATAATGTTCACAGCCAAACCTCCAGATGATTCAGACGAGCTGAAATAACATCAAACAGCAGTGAAGTCAGACTGTGTGTGTGTGTGTGTGTGTGTGTGTGTGTGTGCTGTATGTATATTTGTGTCTGTAGTGTGATTGAGGGAGCTAGTGTGTGTGTGTGTGTACATGTTTTTGTGGTTTATGAGGACACATGTGTATATAAACATGGGTATAATGCTGGCGTTTCTTTTATAAGATGCTATGCTATTATAAACATAATTAATTTTCCAATGCCTCCAGCCGAACTCTTCAGCAGTCTGTTGTTAAATAGTTGTGAGTGGATTTATTTTCTCCAGATATTCAGTCAGAAGTTGTTTCTCAGAGGCAGAAATCACTCTGTCAGGGTGACACGGTAAATCACTCATTTGATTCTGTCGTCTGGGAAATACTTTCTGAAGCCAAGAATATCATCTGAGCGTTGAACGCATGAGTTCTGAATCTACTGCGCTGAATTAATTTACTCTTATTAAAGATTACATTTTGATCATTGCATTAACTTTCATCTCATTTATGTTAGTATACAATCCTGTGTTATAATTACTAGGGCTACTGTGTCTGCTGCAGTTTAACTTCAGTGTATTAATTGCACAGGTAATGTTTTTTTTCTGTGAGACATGTACAGTAATTGGCCATAATTTCTTTTTTTCTAATATTTTTAACTTATAAAATACATTTAATGATAATTTTGTACTGCAGTGGCTGATGGGAAGGTGTTGTGTGTCCTCTCTCTGCCACACGAGGGCGCCAGACATTGACATTCACACATTCAGCAGATGATTTTATCCAAATTGTTGCAAATTTCCTTTTTTTATCCCATATTTAAAATGTTTATAGTCAACGTCCTTATTTAGCCCCATATTTAATATCTAACCCCATTTGTAATATTTAACCCAATATTGAAAATGTTTGGAGTCATATTTAATATTTAATCCAACATTAAAAATGTCTGGAGTCAACTCTCTTTTTTAACCCCATGTTTAAAATATTTAGCGTCATATTTGATTTAAAATTTAACCCCATTTGTAATATTTAACCCAATAGTTAAATCTTTTGATGTCAGTTTTCATATTTTACCCTGTATTAAAAATGTCTGGAGTCAAATTTCATATTTACCCTATAATTATAATGATTGGAGTATTTTTTTTTATTTAACCCTATATTTAACATATTTAGAGTCATATTTAGTATTTAACCCCATTTGTAATATTTAACCCCATTTTTAAAATGTGTGGAGTTAAATTCCGCATTTAACTGCGTGTTTAAAATGTGTAAAGTCAAATTTCATATTTAGCCCCATATTTAATATTTAACCCCATTTGTAATATTTAACCCTACATTTAAAATGTTTGGAGTCAAATTTCTTATTTGACCCTGTATTTAAAATATTTAGAGTCATATTTAATATTTAACCCCATTTGTAATATTTAACCCCATATTTAAATGTCTGGAGTTAAATTTCTTATTTTACCCCATATATAACCCCATTTTTAATATTTAACCCCACATATAAAATGTTTGATGTCAGTTTTAATATATGACCCTTTATTTAAAGTGTCTAGAGTCAAATTTCATACTTACCCTATATTTATAATGATTGGAGTAGTTTTTTTCATTTAACCCCATATTTAAAATATTTTGTCATATTTAATATCTAACCCCATTTGTAATATTTAACCTAATATTTAAAATGTTTGGAGTCAAATTTCTCATTTGACCCCGTATTTAAAATATTTCATATTTAAATCATAAAAGTCATATTTAAAATTTAACCACATTTGTAATATCTAACCCTACATTTAAAATGTTTCAATAAAATGAGTCAAATTTCATACATGACCCCATGTTTAAAATACTAGTCAATTGTCTTATTTAGCCCTTTATATAAAATGTTTGGAATCAAATTTAATATTTCATTTAAAATGTTTGGAGTCAATTTTATTATTTTACCCTATATTTAAAATGTTTGGAGTCAATTATATTATTTAACCCTATATTTAAAATGTTTGGAGTCAATTATATTATTTAACCCTATATTTAAAAATCTTGAAATCATATTTAACATTTAAACCCATTTGTAATATTTAACCCCATATTTAAAAATGTTTGGAGTCATATTTCATATTTAATGTAACCCCATAATTTAAATATTTTAAATCAAATTAGATATTTAACCCCATATATAAAACGATTTAACCCCATATATAAAATGTTTGGCAAAGTTTGACAAATTCATATTTAACATCATATTTGAAATGTTTGGAGACATATTTTACCCCATATTTAAAAGTCACATTTCATTTTTATTTTAACCCCATATTAAAAAAAGGTCAAATTTCATGTTTAACCCCTTTTTTTTTATTTAACCCCATATTTAAAATACTTGGAATCATATTTCATATTCAACCCCATTTTTAAAATATTTAAAGTCATATTTTTAACCCCATATTTGATATTTAACCCCAAATTAATATTTAACCCTAAAAAATGTTTGGAGTCAAATTTGATATATAAACCCATGTTTAAAATATTTGGAGTCAGTTTTCTTATTTAGCCCTTTATATAAAATATTTGGAGTCATATTTCATATTCAACTACATTTTTAGAACATTTAAAGTCATATTTTTAACCCCATATTTGATATTTCACCCCATATTAACTTGCTAACTTTTACTCATTTACAATCAATTTGTCTCATTCACTGAATGTGTTTAGTGTTTCGTAACTTGAGCAGCAGATTAATTTAGCTCATGTGGAGGATGATCAGAGCTTATGTTAACATGACAGTTCGGCAGTGTGTGTGTGTTATATAATGACTAAACAGAGAGAGAGAGACAGAGAGAGAGAGAGAGAGAGATGCAGTTGAGCGAGAGTTGTATGTATTTGTGTTTCAGTCACACACTGAACAGCAGAAGCACATGCGTGTCTGTGTGTGTCAGTGACTCTCTGTCTGTCTCCTGTAGTTTACATTCATCTGTTCTGAAGCACAAGATCAAGCTGGAATATTTCGAGGAGAGCAGACGATCTTCACGACCGAACTTACGGTAAGACGACTACAGTAACACCAGAAGATGCTGGATATTTGCTAATATGGTAAATATTAATACAACAATAGTTGTATTATAACGGTTTTTCTGATTATGATGAAATGCAAAAATACAGTATTTATTTATTTATTTTATTAACTTTATTTATTATCTTATTAAATTTATTTATTTTATTAAATCTATGTATATATTTTCTATGAAATGCATTCTTGTGTTGTTTTATACAAAAAAATAACCTTAATATACTAGCACATTTTGTTTTTATGTTGTAATCATAAAGATGAATTTTCATATTTTTATGCTTTAAATAAGTCCAATTTAACTGTGTGGTGACAAAAATGAACTGAATGCAAGTCTTGATATTTTTAAACATATATATTTGTCTATTTATGTAAAATGTTTAAATAAGTTCCTATTAATCTTGTCACATCATATACAATATCATTAGGAATGCCTCATTATTTTTTGTTTATTTATTTTTATTTATTTATTTATTCATTTTATTTTTTATTTATTCATTTTATTATTTATTTATTCATTCTTTCATTTATTAATTTTATTATTTATTTATTTATTCATTTATTTATTTATTTATTCTTTTTATTGTTTATTTCTTAATTTATTAATTAATTTATTCATTTTATTTTTTATTTATTTATTTAATTGTATAATTTATTAATTTATTAATTATAGTATTTACTTATTCATTTTATGAATAATTAATTATTTTAAATATTTTTAATTTTATTATTTATATATTTATTCATTTTAATTTATTTGTTCACTTTACTATTTATTTATTTGTTTGTATATTTATTCATTCATTATTTTTAATATTATTTATTAGTTTTATGATTTATTTATTTATTTATTCATTCATTTTATCATTAATATTAGTTTTAATTAATTAATTAATTAATTAATTTATTTATTTATTCATACATTATTTATTTATTGTAGTAAAAGTTTTACTGACAAAAGTTAATTTTGTGTTAATATTAAAATCAATTTACCAATGGTAAGAAATACATTTCGAAATTAAACTCTAATATATATGTTTAAAGTGTTAAATTAAACATGTTAATTTTATTTAGAAGACTTCCAAATAAAACAAAAAATGCAGATTAAAAGACAAAATATTCCATAATGTCTTGTATTTATCTTTAAAATCTGTAAAACCCAGTGGGAGAACATTTCTCCGTTCACAGTTGCAATTAAACTCATATTTAAGTGACTTTAATTGCAGCGCTGGCGCAGATCTTTTAGGATATTAATATAATTGGCTTTCCTTCTGGAGCCGAGGTGCGGATGGATTCCCATTGTGTTCGAATCCCCGAAGATTCAGACTGATTCTGAGAGCAAAAGAAGGAAACACGCGACGCCAAAGCAGGAATTGAGCTCAAACAATAGCAAACAATGAAATGCAAGTCGCTGAAACACAATCCACAGGATGAGAGGATCACGCTAGAACATTTCACTAGTCACAGACACTCATTTTGATCTCTTTTTTATCGTTATTTACCAAGACTGTAAATAGTAATTGTGGATTATGTCTTATTTTAAACCCACTCATACTTTCCTGTAAGTGTACATCACACACTCACCAATCACTTTATTAGGTACACCTTCTAGCACCGGGTTGGACCTCCTTTTGCCTTCAGAACTGGCATAATGGCAGAGATTCAACAAGGTGCTGGAAATATTCCTCAGAGATTTTGACCTGATAGTATCACGCTGTTGCTGCAGATTTTTCGGCTGCACATCCATGATGCCAATCTCCCGTTCCACCACATCCCAAAGCTGCTCTATTGGATTGAGATCTGGTGACTTTGGAGGCCATTTGAGTACAGTGAACTCATCGTCATGTTCAGCAGTCTGAGATGATTGAGTTTTATGACATGGTGTGTTATCCTGCTGGAAGTAGCCATCAGAAGATGGAGACACTGTGCTCATAAAGGGATGGACATGGTCAGCAGCAATACTCAGGTAGGCTGTGGCGTTGATGCTCAATTGGTACTAATGGACCCAAAGAAAATCTCCCCCACACCATTACACCACCACCACCAGCCTGAACCGCTGATACAAGGCAGGATGGATCCATGCTTTCATGTTATTGAGCCGAGCATCTGAATGTGTCAGCAGAAATGGAGACTCATCAGAGCAGCAACGTTTTTCCAATCTTCTATTGTTCAGTTTTGGTGAGTCTGTGTGAATTGTAGTCTCAGTTTCCTGTTCTTAGCTGACAGGAGCGGCACCCGGTGTGCTCTTCTGTTGCTGTAGCCCATCCGCCTCAAGGTTGGACGTGTTGTGTGTTCAGAAATGCTCTTCTGCAGAGCTCGGTTGTAACGAGTGCTTATTTGAGTCACTGTTGCCTTTCTATCAGCTGGAACCAGTCTGGCCATTCTCCTCTGACCTCTAGCATTAACAAGACATTTGCGCCCACAGAACTGCCGCTCACTGGATATTTCCTCTTTGTCGGAGCATTCTCTGTAAACCCTAGAAATGGTTGTGCGTGAAAATCCCAGTAGATCAGCAGTTTCTGAAATACTCAGACCAGCCCGTCTGGCAGCAACAACCATGCCTCATTTAAAGTCACTTAAATCCCCTTTCTTCTCTATTCTGATGCTCGCTATGAACTGCAGCAGATCGTCTTGACCATGTCTACATGCCTAAATGCATTGAGCTGCTGCCATGTGATTGGCTGATTAGAGATTTGTGTTAACGAGCAGTTGGACAGGTGTACCTAATAAAGTGGCCGGTGAGTGTATATACAGTGCTCATCATAATTAAGTACACCCTTTCTTGAAAATTATTATTGTTATACATTTCTCTGTGAATATAGGGTATATTTTTGTTGCATTTAAACTAAACAGTTTTATTAAACAGTTCTATTAGTTAAAATAAGAGTTTGGTCTCTGAACATCTTTAGGAATTAAAAGATAATACATCTAAATGTATATAAATAAATTTACAAACTGCACAATTTTAAATAAAGTTTCTTTTCATCTTTCCTGTTGATTTAATTATTTTTTATATATATTTGTATATTATATTTATTTATTCCTGTTATTGTATTTAATATTTTCCCCTAACATTAAGTTGAATATATAAATATTTGGACTGATGTTATTAATTAATTAATTTTTTTTTTTTTTTTGTTAGATTAATTCCAATTTTGGCTTTAGCACTGACTAGTTTAATGCATATGCACAAATATATTGTTTATGTATTTATGTTTATATTTGTGTGTATGTGTGTGTGTGTGTGTGTGTGTGTGTGTGTGTGTGTGTGTGTGTGTGTGTGTGTGTGTGTGTGTGTGTATTAATATAAATGAACGAGAGATCTGTGAGGGGTGAAACCATTTATTCTGAGCACTGTACGATGCAGAATAATTGAGAAATATCAGATTATCTCAACATAAATCCACTCATACCTTCCTCATATACAGTAAAAAGAAATAAGAAAGGATAAAAATAAGACAAAGTAACAAATAAAGGAGTAAATAAGCATGAAAAAATGAATTAAAGGTCTAAATAGATGTATAAAGGCTCTCTGAAGAGTCATTGTTTCCTCCGTTTTGCTCTTTTAGACACTGAAGTTGATTATTTTTGGTGTGTGAGAGACATTCGTTCGTTCGTTCTGAGAAGATTATTCCAGCAGATCATTCTTCTGCAAATCCTCCGTCTCATTAACTAGGGTTACACAATCTTAGCCGTCAGCGTGAGCGGAGAGAGGGAAAATAGGTCATGTGTGGTTTTTGGTGGCGTTAGAGACCTGATGAGTGCAAATATAATCAGTCTTTCCTATTAATCTGTCAAAGGTGTCATTATTAATAGACTTTATGCATCCTAAAGAGATTTATTTCACTATCCAGCTGCTGCATAAACATGATGTGCAAACCAGTTTAACCGAATGTTTTGCTGCACAGTCTTCATACATGTGGTTGTGATTTCTGCCTGTGTTTGTGGTCTGCAGATGTCGTGGAGCTCGGCGTACAGAAGCTCGAAGTTCCGGCATGTTTACGGAAAAGCGGGAAGCAGAGAGCAGTGCTACGAGGGAATTCCCATCACGCACAGCGTCCACGATAACCAGTTCTGTGCGGTTAACCCGAAATTCCTGGCCGTGGTCACCGAGAGCGCAGGGGGAGGAGCTTTTATCGTTATCCCGCTTCACAAGGTATCATTAACTAGTGGTGGGAAGAGTACGGAAATATCATACTCCAGTGAAAGTACCATTGCTTGCCTAAAAATGTAGTGTGAGTAGAGTGAAAGTCTCTGTTGTTAATATTGCTCAAAAGCCGCCTTTCCACTGCACACGACATTTGGACACGACTGTCGGAATACGCCCCCTTGTGGCAGCCGCACAGTGTTTTCAGCCTTAATAATATCCAGCTGCAGGCCCGCAGAACCACACACGTTTTAGGCACACACAATCTAGGACACACAATCTAGGCAAACCTTATATGGTTACGATGGATGTTAAAGTTATAACGTCTTTTTGGACATCGTCATCGATATATTTTGATATATATGATTAATAAATATTGTACACAATAAACAATAGTGTTTACTTTACTTTATTTCACAAATATTGCGATTGAGACAGCCGAATGGGGAGCATTGTTTCCGATCGCCATTCAATATAATAGAGTGAACAGTTTTTAATCAGTCATTATAGCTGATCAGTCATTATTATCTGACAATAATATGGCAGATACTCGTTTGCTGGCCTTGCTGAATGATCTCATTTGGACAGGTTTAATTTATATAATGGATTAATTTATGATGAAGGAAATAATAGCAAGTTAATATAGGCAATAATACATTATATGTAATAAAAATCTTTTTACATGTAACAAATGTATAACACTATATTAATATTTTACTCAAGCGATTTAATAGTGTTTATAAACTAATATATTAGCTTAATTTTCTAATAACCTTTTAATTAATGATTTCCCACATTTAAAACTGTAGTAATTTAATACTACAGTAATAGGAAACAAATAGGAACAAATTAACTATTAATAAAAAAAATCATAAGTGTGTGTGTGTATATATATATATATATATATATATATATATATATATATATATATATATATATATATATATATATATATATATACATACATACATACACACACACACACACACACATACATATATATACATTTATATACATATACATACATATATATATAACAGCTTTAACAGTGACAGTTTAGTAAAATATAGTAGTTTATATATAAACTTATAATTATAATCAGGTAAGATAATCAGTTTATAACTATATATATATTGTTTAAATGGTTAACTATAGTAGGCTAATTTATTTTAAAGTGACATATTATTGTTTGCTTTTTATACCAAGAATGATAATATTAAGAGCTTGAATTAGTTTATTACACCTAATCCAACAATTAGACGGTCTATTATGTTTTCTTTGTGTATATGGACACATGAATAAAGTCATAAGTTTCTTTAACCAATTATTTTTATTTACATAATTTAAGTTCAAAAACTGCAGAGATGTTAAAATGATCGTTACGATATAATAATAATAATGACTAAAATGGGAAACCATATTTGTGAAATTCAATAGATGGCGATAATGCTAAACAGTAAGTTACCATATATGGTTTGCCTAGATTGTGTGTCCTAGATTGTGTGTGCCTCAAACGTGTGTGGTTCTGCGGGCCTGCAGCTGGATATATCTCGGAGAAGCTGATTCTCACGGTGTCCAAAATAAAGGAGGGCAAAAGCAAGAGCCTTTATTCTCATGCGTTTACTTAGTTTAATGGATGAATGAATACTAGAAACTCATAGACCGCTAAAATATTGAAGGAAATGTGGAGACAACATTAAAAATATATATTTTTATCACGTTTCTTACTTACATTTATAAACAGAAAAGTTAATTTTTTTAATATAGACTTTTTATAATTCAAAAAATAACCAAAATAAACTCCTATTTCTCATGTCGCACGCACGGATCTGCTTGGACAACACTGGAATACATCATATCCGGTCGGCCGGTCGCGTACGGTAAAAAGTAAAAAGTAGCCCTTTCAAAAGTACTCAAGAGTAGTGAGTATTACGCTGTATAAAGCTGATGCATTTACATCTAATTTGTGCATGTGTGTGTAAACGTAACATTCTGTCGTGCATCTAGTTTGGCACACAACGTCATAAGATGTTAACATTAGCTTAGATTTAGGTTGTGAAGTCAGGTGACTAAAATTTAATGTCTAGCCAGCGTCTAAAGACGTCTAAAACGTTATTTTGATGTCCAGTAATGACGTCAAATGATGTTGATATTTGGTTGATTTTAGGTTGTGTTAGAATCCAATGTCGACATCCCAACATCTTAAACCAACCTGATATTGACGTGAAATACTGACATTTATTCGTCAGGTATGGCAACCAAAATCCAACGTCTGATGGTAACGTCCACACAAAATCAAGCTGTAACATTATTAGGCGTTGATATTTGGTTGGTTTTAGGTTGAACATTGACGTTGAGTTCAACCTGATTTTCATTTCCAAACAAAATGCAACATCCTCACAACGTTGGGGTACAACGTCAATCTGACGTCTTGTGTCTGCTGGGTGTTTGAAGGGCACCTAGCTTACCTCTTTTCTCAGATTTAATATAAGCATTTTGTGTCTCCGGAAAGTGTCTGTAAAGTTTCAGCTCAAAACACCCATCAGATTATTTATTACACCTTTTATAAGTTTCTATTTTATACCACTTAGCACCCGGTAGCATTTTTTTGTACTGCGCCTTTAAAGGGCCATGAAGCCCCCTCGTTTCAGCAGGGTGTTTTCACACCTCTACTTTGGAAAAAGTCAGAAAAGTGGGCGTGTCCAGCTCTGTTTAGGGGGGAGTGTCGGAGGAACTAGAGTGGGAGGGTGTGGCAGTGTCTATTTGGGCACCCGCTGAGTTTCAGAGTCAAAACACACACACACACACACACACACACAGGGGAGAAAGTGATGGTGTAACATGGACATCTGTAGTCGAATTATTTGCCAAATGATTAAATGTTGGACTTTAACTGCAGTTTGGCTCTTTCATTCAGGGAATTCATTCATGTCCCTCGCGACAAACGAGATATTTGATTCGAGGATCTGCTCTAAGCGTGTATTTTTCATGCAATGTTTGATACCGCACGGCGAATGAGAGAAAAAAACCCTCCGCATTTCCCGGAAGCTTAGATGCACACGGCAGGTAGCGTCAGAAAGCCGTGTGTGTTATTCCAGTCACAAAATGCGGTGAAAATCCTACACGAGGTTAAAGTTTGGTTGTGGTGCTAACATGTTTACACTCGGCGCAATAGTTAGTTCGATACGACCACCGAGGTGGCTCGGGCATCTGTTTCGGATGGCTCCTGGACGCCTACCTAGGGAGGTGTTCCAGGCATGTCCCACCGGGAGGAGGCCTCGGGGAAGACCCAGGACACGCTGGAGGGACTATGTCTCTCGGCTGGCCTGGGAACGCCTCGGGATCCCCCTGGAGGAGCTGGAGGAAGTGTCTGGGGAGAGGGAAGTCTGGGGTTCTCTCCTAAGACTGCTGCCCCCACGACCCGGCCCCGGAAAAGCTGCAGAAGATGAATGAATGAATGACTTTTGTTGACATTTTAGTAGTTTGAAATAATTAAATACATAAGAAATAATTTAAAGAGAAATAAGGGTGTAAAATAACAGAAAATGTGCTGGCAGTTCAACACAAGGTTATTGTTGCATAATATACTTATGTAATATGTAAATGCATGTTTAACTATTGTGCTAATAAACCAAGATTGAATTGAATTAGCTCTGTCAGCCTTTTTTAGAAATTTAGAAAATTAGTTAGTTCAGTCCTCAAGTTGAAACTAACTCTGATAATCAAGAGTCGTGTTTATTGTCTTAAAAAGGCTGCTGTGAAATTAAAATCATCCTTCAGCAAATTCAGTGTGTTTTGTGAAATGTGGAAAAAACATAGACTGTAAAATATAGGAAAAACAAAATATGGTTTGCAGCGCCTCCTTCTGGCACAAATAAAAATTGCAGACAACACTCTGAACATACACACATGATGTTTATATAATGTATGATGTAGAAGTGTGTGTGTGTGTGTGTGTGTGTGTGTGTGTGTGTGTGTGTGTGTGTGTGTGTGTGTGTGTGTGTGTGTGTGTGTGTGTGTGTGTGTGTGTGTGTGTGTGTGTGTTCTTCCAGCCGGGCCGAGTGGACCCTCATTACCCCAGAGTGTGTGGTCATCAGGGCAGTGTGATGGACATCAAGTGGAGCCCCTTCATGGACAACATCATCGCCTCCAGCTCTGAGGACTGCACGGTGAGACTTTAATTAATACATATAAACGCATGATTTAATAGTAATCAGAATATTTATAATATAACTTGAGCTAAAGTTAAATGATATGAAATAATATAATGTGAATACAATAATAAAATAATAATATTTTGTAATATAATAACCTGACATGCTATAATTAAATTCAATAATTAAAGCCAAAACTGAAATTATTTATTAATTAATAATATCATCTATATATTTCTCTCTCTGTAAAAGTTTTACATATTTTTTTCTGTACTTTACACTACAGTTTAGCCCAATTTTGCACATTTAAGTGTAAATAGTGGTTAGAATTGCATATTTATATTATTGTGTTTTATTTTATATTTTTATTTACATTTTTTTATGTTGTTGTTTTTGTTTTAATAAATGCAATTTTTATATTTGCACTTGATGTCAGTGAATTATCTTTTTTATAACACTGTTAGCAAACGCAATACTTTTAACTTATTATTTATTTTATGTGTAATACATTAATATAAAAGTACACACACATAAAAGAGGCAAAATAAAATAGGAAATAAACAAAAAATATATATAATTTAAATGAACTAAATTTAAAAACTCATTAAATTTGAGTAAAATAAATAAACCTAACGTCTGACCGGCAGGTGAGGATCTGGCAGATTCCTGACAACGGTTTGAGGCGGAACTTAACTGAAGCTCTGATGATTCTGATTGGCCACAGCAGGAGGGTGGGGCTTATTGAGTGGCATCCCACCTGCAGTGGCATCCTGTTTAGTGCCGGATACGACTGTAAGGTAACCACGACAACCAGAACTAACCCTAAAGGGGGTCACACACCAGAAGCGGCGCGAAACAGCGCCATGCATTTCAGAACTCTAAACGTAGGTTTCTATCAGGGCACACACACCGGCCGCGGCGCCAAAGAGCATAGAATCACAAGAGGCGACACTCGAGTGCAATTTGGGAAACAGCCACTAGATGGCGCGGCGGGCAATTTGGAATGAAAACTCCAGTAGAACAACAGCATATAAGTCTGTAAAATAAACGATTAAAAGTGCTGATGATTGTGATAGTGCTGTATTGTCATCTTTCAGGTTGTATCTCAGCTTTAATGCACTTTTTAAATAAATAAACAAAAAGCAAAGCAGCTGCTAGCCATCGCGACAGCAATAAGATCCAAAGGACAGCCGACCACTTTCACTCCAAAATGGCAGAATCCGGGGCTGTTGCTAAGCGCTGCTGTTGCAATGGAACGTTCTATTGAGTGTCGCCTCTTGCTCATTCTAAGCTTTTTGGCAGCGCCCAGCCACGACTCAGGACACTGTTCATATTTCTGCCGCGCCACAGAACACCATCTGAATAATTTAATCTCAAATAACATGCGTATGTGCGCATCTGGTGTCCGATACTTTCAACTGTCATGTGCGCGCTGTGACGCCCTTTAGGCTGCGTCCAAAATCGCTTACCACCCAAGTACAGTATGTACAACATTTTAATTTACTACACAACCGTCAGAAAACTCTGCTGAAAATCCAGCTTAAACCAGCCTAGGATGGTTGGCTGGTTTTAGCTGGTCGACCAGGCTGGTTTTAGAGGGGTTTTGGCCATTTTCAGTCTGGTGTCCAGCCATTTCTAGCCTGGTCTTAGCTGGTCAGGCTGGAAAATGACCAGCCAAATCCAGCTAAAACAAGCTTGACCAGCCTGGTTTAAACTGGATATAGATGGTTTTGGCTGGACTTCCAGCTTGGCTAGGCTGGTCAAGCTGGTTTTAGCTGGTCATCTCCCAGCCTGACCAGCTAAGACCAGGCTGGAAATAGCTGGAAACCAGCCTAGAAGTGGCCAAAACCCCTCTAAAACCAGCCTAGAAGTGGCCAAAACCCCTCTAAAACCAGCCTGGTCGACCAGCTAAAATCAACCAACCAGCCTAGGCTGGTTTAAGCTGGATTTTTCAGCAGGGAAGTGTGATCTATATAGTATGAATATAAGTACTATTAATTAATTGGGACACACTTTCACTTTTCACTTACATTTTCACTCGAGCCGCCATTTTCAATATCACATGACCTGCACGCATCGAAGGGTCACTTCACTCTTATTCGTGATCCATTGGATGCACACTTTAGATTCTTACCGGAAGTAGTAGGTCAGCTGGGTACTAATCACATACTGTTTTTACAATACTATGAATTTAGACAGTACTCGGCTCACGCACTGTTTTTGACATTCTATATAGTCTGTAAGTATGCAATATCAGCCCAAATCCCTTTGCAAATCATTTCACTCGGCGGGCATCTTTGCAATGCGTCTTGTATGTTCTCTATATGATCAAATTCTCCAAAAGTGTTTGCCAAGCTTATGGTTAAATTTCATATTTGAAATCACCAGTAAAGTTAAACAACGACTGTCTAAGTTTTGTTTCTAAGCGTTCGATTCAAACTAAATCAGCGTTTTTAAGGTTGCCCAAGCTAATGTGCACTCGATGTGAACGAGATCACGACACCAACCTCATCCATGGCTGTTTATGTTTACATATTAACTTAATCATCCTCTGATTAATGCCTCGTCTGATCGCGCTGGTCTTCTGAAATAATTTAACTAAAAATAACTTGGTCTTGATGGCAAATCTCCCAAAATTACTTCGTTTACAAGTTCGAGACTTTGCATTCATTTCGTGCAGATTACAAAACCAAAAAACATTTTGTTTGTGAGTGCAGTGGGCTCATTGAAAAGTCAAGATTCAAGTGCGTTTGTTGAGCCCAGAGGATTCATAATGAAGCTGCAGAAACTGCCATAAACACACGTCTGCAACAAACCCCTCCCCCGGAGAATCCTCAGTCTATAATGATTGCTGATTGGCTCCTGTAGGCGGGGCTTTATTTGCCATTTTGATGTTACCATTTTCCCAATTCAAAACTATACGAATGACATGTCTTGTGTATTAAATCTTTGCTCTACTAGTCCAAACCCCTCCCCCGGAGGACCCTCAGTCTATATTATTTGCTGATTGGCTACTTTTCTTGAAGGCGGGGCTTCATTCGCCATATTGACCGTTACTATTTTCCCAATTCATAACTATACGTGTGACATGTCTTGTGTATTAAGTCTTTGCTCTTCTGGTCCAAACCCCTCCCCCGCAGAATACTCAGTCTATAGTGATTGCTGATTGGCTCCTGTTCTAGAAGGCGGGGCTTCGTTCGCCATATTGACCGTTACTATTTTCCCAATTCAAAACTATACGAGTGACATGTCTTGTGTGTTAAGTCTTTGCTCTTCTGGTCCAAACCCCTCCCCCGCAGAATACTCAGTCTATAGTGATTGCTGATTGGCTCCTGTTCTAGAAGGCGGGGCTTCGTTCGCCATATTGACCGTTACTATTTTCCCAATTCAAAACTATACGAGTGACATGTCTTGTGTGTTAAGTCTTTGCTCTTCTGGTCCAAACCCCTCCCCCGCAGAATACTCAGTCTATAGTGATTGCTGATTGGCTACTTTTCTAGAAGGCAGGGTTTCGTTCACCATATTGACCGTTACTATTTTCCTAATTCATAACTATACGAGTGACATGTCTTGTGTAATAAGTCTTTGCTCTACTGGTCCAAACCCGTCCTTAGTCTATAATGACTACTGATTGGCTCCTTTTCTAGAAGGCGGGGCTTCATTCGCAATATTGACCATTATACTTTCCCCCATTCAAACTTTACTTGTGCTTTTGTTCTAACTAACCATAGAGTCCTGAAAGGCTTTCCATTGCTGATCTTCCTACAATAATTTCTCCATTAATGTGACAGATCTTGATGTGGAATCTGGAGGAGGGCGTGGCCGTGAAGATGATTGACAGCCATCCAGATGTGGTGCTCTGCATGTCCTTCAACACCGACGGGAGTTTACTGGCCACCAGCTGTAAAGACAAAAAACTGCGCATTATTGATCCACGCTCGGGGAAAGTGCTTCAGGTCAGACACAAAACATGTGTTGTGAATATTAATGTTGTTGTTTTTGGATGTTATTTTTGTATTATTTGTAAGTCACGTTGGATAAAAAACGTCTGCTAAATGAATAAATGAATTAATGTTTAGTGCGTAACTATTATATAATTCAGATTTTGTTGTTGAATTATACTGTAACTTATTTTAAATGTAATAATAAAATTCATACATTTATTTTTTAGACGTATCAAGTTAACTCATTCCCTTAATCTATTTTGCAGAAAATTTGTTATCTTTGCTTTAACCAGATTCAGTTGACAACAAATCATTTATAATAATAATATTTTGTTTTATAGAGTTTTTTTTATCGTTTGTAAAAATAAAAAATATTTCTCACCTAAATAAGGATATTATTAATGTATTTAATAACATGAACTGATTATAAACAATGTTAGTGCAGTGTCTAATAATCATAGTTCAACTTTTACTAATGCATTAGTAACATGCTTGTTAGTACAGTAAATGCACGAGTTATAGGTGCAGTAGGGGATTGTCTTCAGAAGCATTTGCTGTTGTGCTGATTGAAAGTCTCTTCACAATCTAATAGTAATCATTACAGTAAATAATCTAAATGTGTTTATATGTATTTTTAAATTTTAGGTAAGGCATAAAACAAAAAAATGTTCATTCAATTAAACAGAGTCGGACCGACATCTCTCATAATTCCGATAAGTAGCCCAATCTGTCTGTCAGCAAATGTAGATTTGAACAAGTGTGCAGCCTTTTGTACGCAGATTTGCCGACCGCCGCACGTTCACGAGAGAGAGAGAGAGAGAGAGCATGCGTGCGCGATCGGTAAAAGCCTGCTGAATCAAAACTTTTTAAAAGAGAAAGGATGACAATGGCTGAAGGATTTCTCTTAGACGGGTAATGTTCTGTTTTAAAACTGATGTAACGTTAGATGTTGTTGTTACAAATGGGTTATATCTTCACAGCAGTGTTGTTCAGCCACTAAAATCGTCCGATGAAAGATTGATAAGACTATTTTCAGTTTCATAAGGGACCTTTTACAGCATCGATGATGTAGATTTTAATTAGTTTAACAACAAAACACAAGTAAATAGAGTTTTTCCGTCTAGTCTCTCCCTATATTGTTTACCATGCAACTCTAAATATTCAATCTGAAATAGCATGTCAGTTTGGCTTGCACGCCGCCGGACAAGCACTAGTCGCTTTTAACACAGGAGGGAGGGTTCTTTTGCTGTGCTCGTGTTTCAGGAGGCGTGGCTCTGGACGACAGGGGAGGGACTGTTTCGGAGATTTATGCTAAGCTGTTAGCATTGTGGAAGATCACCTACTGCACCTTTAACATCCGCTAATAATGAATGGCTTTATTTTCCATAACTAATATTAATAAAGCAGAATACACACTGTAATAAATGTATTATTTATTGTTTGTTTGTGTTTCAAAAAAAATGTAAGTTTATTTTTATTTTTCTTCATGCTACTTTTAGAGTTATGTTTTTCTCCAACCCAGGCTCATTTCTGAAAATGTACCCATGTATACATTTCTGGAGAGCGCCAAATACAACCCAAGCTCATTCTGGAAACGTAGCCCCGCAGACGTTTCTGGAGACTGCGATTTACGTGGCCGGAGGTACGTATGGCCACGTTTAGATTTTTTTGAGCGAACACTCGCTGGCCGACGGCTCACCTTCGAGTGGAGGGCTTTCCCGATGCAACCAGTTTGTCCGCTTAGCTCGCAGCGTTACGTCGGTAGAGCAGAGGCCCGGAGGAGGAGGAGCCGGCCGCGGGGATGACCGGGATTGAGTCCGGGGAAGAGCGGTTCCAGAAATCAGGTAAGATGAAAAACAGAATCCAAAAAATAAGGGCAAGGACGCGGCGAGATCCGAAAACGCGGTCGAAATTGAAGACGAGGGCTTTTGCTTTTTTTTTTTCTGGACGGCTTTTGCAAACTGTCGCTTGGGTTTAGGGAAGAAGGAGGAGCAGGAGGAAGAGGAGGGCGGCCAAGTTGGTTGATCCGGCTGCTTTTCGCGCGAGAACAGCGCGGGCGTGAACAGCGCGCTCCCGAGAGGCGCCCAAGACGCGAAAAAGCGCGCACAGCAGCCTCTCGCGGATCCGCGAAAACAAAAACCGATCGAATATGTACCTCCCGGGACATATCTAGCGGTCCGCAGAAACGTCCGCGGGGCTACGTTTCCACAATGAGCCCGGGTTGACCAAATATGTCCCAGGAGCTACGTCGTTTTTTTGCAGTTTTTATGTTTGCGTATCCACCAGAGGGCACTGTGTACGCTCAAACTACACATCTCAAAGTTCTCTCGTGATTGTCATTCATACCTGCTGTTCTCATGTAAATCCCAACCCAAGCTCATTCTGGAAACACAGCTCCGCGGACGTTTCTGGAGACCGCGAATTACGTGGCCGGAGGTACGTATGGCCGCATTTAGATTTTTCGAGCGAACGCTGCGGGGAAATGTGGCGCCGCTCCGCTCCTCCTCTTCGTGCTCGCCGGCTGACGGCTTGCTTCCGATTGGAGGGCCTTCCCGATGCAACCAGTTTGTCCACTTAGCTCACAGCGTTACGTCGGTGGAGCGGAGGCTCAGAGGAGGAGGAGCCGGCTGCGGGGACGAACGGGATCGAGTCCGGGGAAGAGCGGTTCCAAAAATCAGGTAAGATGAAAAACAGAATCTGAAAAACAAGGGCGAAAACGCGGCGAGATCCGAAAACGCGGTCGAAATTGAAGACGAGGGCTTTTGCTTTTTTGGACGGCTTATGCAAACTGTCACTTGTGTTTAGGGAAGGAGGAGGAAGAGGAGGGCGGCCGGGTCGGCCAGCCAGCCAACCAGTTGGACGGACGGCAATCCACAGCGGCCTCCGGCGGCTTTTCACGCGAGAACAGCGCGGGCGCGAATGGCGCGTGCTCCAGAGAGGCGCTCGAGACGCAAAAAAGCGTGCACAGTGGCCTCTCGCGGATCCGCATAAACAAAAACTGCTCGAATATGTACCTCCCGGGACGTATTTCGCGGTCTGCGGAAACGTCCGCGGGGCTACGTTTCCACAATGAGCCCGGGTTGGTAAATCCACAAGAGGCCGCTGTCGACTGACTGACTGACTGACTGACCGACCGACCGACCGACCGACCGACCGACCGACCGACCGACCGACCGACCGATCGACCGACCGACCGACCCCTACCCTAAACCCAACCGAGTGTTTTAAAAAAACAATACAGAAAAAGAAAAGCCGTCAGATTTTTACCACGTTTTCAGAATTTTCACATTTTTCTCACTCTGTTTTTTACTTGTGTATTTTATTTTATTTTTATCCCTGTAGTGTTCGTTTTCCTGTAGACGAACTACGGCCACACATTCCTCTGGCTACATAATTCACGATCTCCAGAAATGCATACAGGGCTACGCTTTCAGAATTCAATTCAATTCAGCTTTATTTCTCTAGCGCTTTTACAATGTAGATTGTGTCAAAGCAGCTTCACATAGAAAATCACAGTAAATGTAAACAGTGTAGTTCAGTTTTCAGAGTTTAAGTTCAGTTCAGCTCACTTCAGTGTGGTTTAATATTCACTGCTGAGAGTCCAAACACTGAAGAGCAAATCCATCCATGCGCAGCTCTACAGATCCTGAACCATGCAATCTAGAAAATGAGTCTATGTGGTTTTTCTTTCCATCATATTTTAGTGTGTGTGTGTGTGTGTGTGTGTGTGTGTGTGTGTGTGTGTGTGTTTGTGTGTGTGTGTGTGTGTGTGTGTGTGTGTTTAATTGTGTTGTTGTGAGCAGGAGTCGTGCTGTAAGAGTCTGCGTGTGAACCGTGTGGTGTTTCTGGGTAATCTGAGGCGTGTTTTCACCACCGGCGTCTCCAGGTGGAACAGCAGACAGATTGCATTGTGGGATCAGGTAGAGCTGAAACACTGTTAAACACACGTGCACACACACACTAACATTTACACACACACACAATCATAAACACAGAATCACAGGCATGCACACACACACACACACACAAACACGTACACACACACACAGTCACCATACTCCATAAATTTTACACGCACACACTCACACACACACACACACACACACACACTGTTGTGTATGTGCAGGATGATCTGAGCTGTCCAGTGCTGGAGGAGGAGATCGATGGTCTCGCAGGAGCCCTGTTTCCCTACTACGATCCAGACACACACATGCTCTACCTGGCTGGAAAGGTGTGTGTGTGTGTGTGTGTGTGTGTGTGTGTGTATGTGTGTACAAATAATAACAGAGAATGAAGTATTTTCAAAATGTAAATGTGTGTGTTTTGTGTGTGTTTTGTATGTGTGTGTGTGTGTGTGTGTGTGTGTGTCTCATCGTCAGGGAGATGGAAATATCCGCTATTATGAGGTGGGAGCTGAGAAACCCTTCCTGCAGTTCCTGACGGAGTTCAGATCTGCGGCTCCTCAGAAGAGCTTGTGTGAGTTTCAGCTTCACACACACTCAACACCACATCATCT
>NC_141045.1:2277500-2340000 GCF_052040795.2 Danio rerio
GAGCAGATGGCTTTATTATAAGCCAAGCAATACAGGGATTTTACCACGGTTAACAGCATAACAGATGAGCAGATATGTGGAAAATCTCAAATGGGGGGGATTTAATTGTGCATGTGTTATTTTTTATATTATTTTACTACTTAATTAGCACAAATATTTACTTTTTTTAAATTATATTTATTCATTTAATTTTTACTTTGCTATTAGTTATGATTGTTGCCTTGATATATATAATATATAGTATAATATATGGTAATGTTGTGTGTCCTTCAGGTGCAGGTCTATAACCTCTGTCAGTTTGAACACGGCGCTGATGATGTCCTGATTCTGGCCACGGATGGACTCTGGGACGTCTTGAGCAATCAGGAAGTGGCAGATGCTGTTTCTGGTTTCCTTGGAAACTGTGACCCAGATGACCAGCACAGGCAAGTTCCTCAACAGGTCTACCCAAAAAACCCTGCAGATGACCAAACAGCGTCAGGGGTTATTCTGGGAGATGTTCTATCTAGAGAACCGGTTTTACTTGAGAGGGTGAAGAAATAATGCCGCCATTGAAGAATCATTTTTAGTTCTACAATTTGGCTCAACAAATAGTGGTCCCGCTTTTCATGGCCTTGCAGTTTCACAGACTTTCTTCGTGCAGTTTGACATGCTTTTTTTCTACAGCACATTGTGTTCTGTTTCCTGATTGGCTGAAGGCCTTTGTCAATCAATCTCCTCGTTGCTGTGTCTCCTACAGTACAGAATGCGTTCAGGGTCAGTGTATCTTTTGGTCATTGTATATTCATTTAAGAAACGAGACTTTGTGATTTTCGCTTTAAGGGTGCTTTCACACCTACACTTTTGTTTCGGAACGTGTCTCGTTTGCCCAGTTAGCGCGGTTCGATTGGCATATGTGAACAGGGCAATCGTGCTCTGTTCCGCGCCAAAGTAATCGCTCCGAGATCGCTTGAATGAGGTGGTCTCGGCTCGATTGAAACGAACCCTGGAGCGGTTTGATTGCAGTGAGAAAGCGATCCGATCCGAGCGCGGTTATATCACAGTGTTTTATGGATATGTAATAGGCTTACGGCTATATGAAGAGAGAATTATGAGTAGGGCGGGAAGTTTCCCGAGTCTCCGGATGCCCGCAAACGAGTGATGATCTCCCGGTAATCTCGCGTCTCCCTCCCGGTCCTCAAATAGACATCGTCACGCACCCTACTCACCCCTCCCCACCGCATCTCTCCTCAGAGACGTCGCGCGCACATCCTGTCAATCACCACCAAACCACCACCTCTCCTGACAGCTGAGCGGGACGCTGCAAAATAAACCCTGACACTCTGACCAATTTAAGGAGAGTTTACTCACACGTGACTTGTTTTAGCTCTTTTGGTCCGATTAGAAACTTTGCAGTGTGAAAGCGAACCGCTCCAAGAGCAAAGAGCAACAATGTAACAATTGAAATCTCTGTTTCAGAACAACTGAATCGATTCACAGGTGTGAAAGCACCCTAAAATTCAAAAACGAAAATTGAAACTCAGTGCGTTTTTTTTGTTTTTGAATTTTCAAACGAAGATCAAACGACGGCTCTTTTTTTTTCATGGTAAAAAATAGAAAAGCAAAATTCAAAAATGACTTTTCCAAAACTTTGTGGGTTTTTCAGTTTTTCCAAAACTTTTCCAGGCCTGGAAAATGCCATGTCAAAATTCCTCGACTTTTCCAGGTTTTTCGTGACCGTATGAACTCTGTTAATGACATATCAATAAAAAACAAAATTGTAAAACAAAAAATTTTATCAAGAATAATGCTTACATATTGACATTTACAACACAATCTCACAGCAATTCGTAACTTTTTGATTTAGTGGATAATTCGTATTAATTCGTACGATCTAATTCGTACAATTTAGTACGATTTGCTCATCCCCCAATGACGGTTTGGTTTAGGGGTGGGGTTAGGTGCCACACCTCCTTTTTAAAATCGTACAATTTCGTGTGACTGAACTCGTACAAATTCGTACGAATTAGCCACTATACTGGCAAAACGTTTTGTCGTGAGATCAGGCTGACATTTATGGTTCCTTTAAAAACCTTTAACATT
The DNA here is from genome assembly GCF_052040795.2 of Danio rerio. Classification (NCBI taxonomy): domain Eukaryota; kingdom Metazoa; phylum Chordata; class Actinopteri; order Cypriniformes; family Danionidae; genus Danio; species Danio rerio. The sequence goes on from NC_141045.1 coordinate 2,279,583, forward strand.
CATGGAAAATTGTTCTAAATCATTCCTCATACCAATGAAAATTTGATTGTTGAAAGATTATTTTGGAGAACCAAAATAAAAAATAAAAAAACGTGTTTTCTAGTCATTGTCATAGATGGAACCATAGATACCAATAACGCATTGGCATCCTGGGATCAATGCTCCAAAAACAAACAAACCATGAACCATCACCATGATCAAGACACATAAAGAACATCTGAACCTTCAAAAGGTCTTCATTTACCTCATGTTGATCCAAACATATCTGACTTTCTTTCTGCAAACCTGTTCCGCACAACAGAAAATCATACGGGTTTGGCACGACATGATGGTGAGACAATGATGAAAGAATTTAAAGGGGAAGTTCCCACAAAAATAAAAATATCCTCACCATTTACTTAAGTGGTTCCAAAGTTGTATGACTTTATTTCTTCTGTTGAACACAACACAAGATATTCTGAAGAATGTCAGGGGAAAAGGCAGCCAATGACATCCATAGTATAAACAAAAATACAAATTTTTCCTCCATTTTTCAGTATATCTTCGATTGTGTTCAACAGAAGGAAGAATCAACACTTCAATAGGCATGGTAAAAACACTATAAAATACTGAAATGATGGACGACACCTCAATAGACACGGTAAAATACTCAAATACTGGAAGACACCTCAATATATCTCAGACTATACAACATATAGATGATTTCCCGCTGAGATGTGGTAAAAACACTGTTAAACACTGGAAGACACCTCAATATATCTCAGACTATACAACATACAGATGATTTCCCAGGCTAAGATGTGGTAAAAGCACTGTAAAAAGCTGGAAATACTTCAATATATCTCAGACTATTCAACATACAGATGATTTTCCAGGCTAAGATGTGGTAAAAAACACTGTAAAATACTCAAATACTGAAAGAACCCTCTGTATATCTCAGACTATACAAGATTCAGATGATTATCCAGGCTGAGATGTGTTAAAAACACGGTAAAATACTGAAATAGAGGAAGACACTTTAAAAAATCTCAAACCGGAAAATCATTTGTATGTTGTATAGTCAGAGATATATTAAAGTGTCTTCCTCTATTTGAATATTTTACCGTGTTTTTACCACATCTTAGACAGGAAAATCATCTGTATGTTGTATAGTCTGAGATATATTGAGGTGTCTTCTTGTATTTTACAGTGTTTTTACCACATCTCAGTCTGGATAATCATCTGAATCTTGCATAGTCTAAGATATATTGAGATTTCATCCAGTATTTGAGTATTTTATAGAGTTTTTACCACATCTCAGCCTGGAAAATCATCTGTATGTTGTATAGTCTGTATCTTGTATAGTCTAAGATGTGGTAAAAACACGGTAAAATACTCAAATACTGGAAGACACCTCAATATATCTTACAACATACAGATGATTTTCCAGGCTAAGATGTGGTAAAAACACGGTAAAATACTGGACGACACCTCAATAAATCTCAGACTATACAACATACAGATGATTTTCCAGGCTAAGATGTGGTAAAAACACGGTAAAATACTGGACGACACCTCAATAAATCTCAGACTATACAACATACAGATGATTTTCCAGGCTAAGATGTGGTAAAAACACGGTAAAATACTTTACGACACCTCTATATATCTCAGACCATACAACATACAGATGATTTTCCAGGCTAAGATGTGGTAAAAACATGGTAAAATACTGGACGACACCTCAATATATCTCAGACTATACAACGTACAGATGATTTTCCAAGCTGAGATGTGGTAAAAACACTATAATACTGGAGTAAATGCTGACAGAATTTTCATTTTCTGGTGACTTTGTTTGGCTGAAACTGTTACTAGTGAACTATTGTTTGTTTGTTTTCAGGTACACAATGGCAGCTCAAGACCTGGTGATGAAGGCCAGAGGCATCTTAAAGGACAGAGGCTGGAGAATTGCCGGAGATCGGCTGGGTTCTGGTGACGACATCTCAGTCTTCATAATTCCTCTAATGTACGGCACTCAACAGCCTCAGCCAAGCTGACCAATCCTCAGGCAGGGCGCCATCCGAATCGGGCCGAATCTGTCTCTAACCCAACGCTCAGTCTCTCGAACGGCGTCCTGCTGGAGTTTGAGGAACCTGCTGTGCGTTTGAGCTCATTTACAATACAAACACTTGCTTTTAAAAAGTCCACAACTGCTGACTTTGAAAATCCATGTGAATATTCTCGACCTCCGGTTGGGATCGGTATATAAGTTATAACTTTGCACAATGACTCGAGGAGGGTCCGGTTCTTTGAAGTTCTCTGTGGACAGATGCACACCCTCCGCAGTTTGTTTATCCGCACTCATCTGGCAGCTAGGCGGAACCAACAGTGTTTTGTTTGTCCTTTCAGGATATTAATTTATCCTCTGAATGTTTAGTTTGCGGTTTTCCTTTTTGCATTCCCTTAAAAAAAAAAAATAAATCAAAGCAGTTCTGCCTGTTTGTACATCCTGTTCGTCTGTAAATGTAAAGACTAGTATTGTTTTGATTCTCCTGTGCTCTGTATATATATATATATATATTTGCGATGGGTATGATTATGCTGATTATTGCCAATTTAATCAGATCTTCCATTAATCTGGGTAATATTTTTAGGACGATGATACATTTTTAAGGAATAATAAATGATGTGTTCGGTGGAGAAGTGTCAAGTACGGCGAGCGTTCCCTTTGATTTCTGCACGCACCGTCGTGAATTAACACCTACCTGCAATCTGTTCTCCAGGGCTCCCGTGTGGAGGTTTGGTGAGGTCTGACTTGCGATACATCATGTTCACAGTGGCACCTTCCTCTTCTACAGCACAAACCCGCTGTGAGCATTTGGAAAGGCTTTCGCATACACACACATACACACAATGTGCAAACGTGCACATATACACACTCCCCAAGAGAGTGGCCATCTGGTCAGCACAACCTGAGTGTGACCAAAACAAGACTAATTTGGCCGGAGATTCAGCTCTGTGTGTGTGTGTGTGTGTGTGTGTGTGTGTGTGTGTGTGTGTGTGTATGTGTGTGGATTGCTCTCTAACACACTTTAGCGCAGTCGTTTGTGTGGGTGGACGGCACTGCAAGGGCATCACATGCTTACTAAAGGAGCTTTCTGGGAAGTGCACACACATTCACTGCGAAAATGATTCATAAACTGCTTATGTAGCTCCATTAATGCTTGTTGAAATGGCCAACAGATTTTAATAGAAGCTCATTGGAAATGTTTCTCTAATAACGGTGATGTTTTACCATATCAGGCTCTCCTAATGTAAAACAAAACCATCAACACACAACTAAAAGACATTTGTCGAAACAATAAAAGCATATGTTCACAACGCATGTTGTCTTTATTTACTATTCACCTTATTCTTCGCCGAGGAGCGGGCGCAGCCATTTGAATCTTTTTGGCTCAAGACTTCCGGTCTCATTCACTTCCATTCATTTTTAGATGTTAAAAACTGCTCCTTATTTCCTTATTATATTATTCTACTTGGTCTGTATAGTCATGCAAACATTTGTTTATAGACCAAGTGGTTTGACCGTTTTCTGCCGTTAATTATTCCTAGTCATTTCTCCCATAAGCGACTGAATTGGAAGTTTTAAAACCATCGTGAAAACAGGCGCACTTCTGCATTTTAGAATAAGGTCCTCGCACATCGTTAACTGACCATTTCCCGCCGCGCCTTTCAAATCTCCCGCTGCTGGAAATTTAAATTTATGCCGTTACCAACCGACACATTTTAGGGATTCGTGCTCTGGAGATCGACTCTCAGTAAGTAATGACTTATTTTGATAGAAAACTAGCCTAATGTTTATAAAAAATATTAGATTTTAATCTACTTTTAATTACCTTTTTAGATGGTGTATGTCTTATTTGATGCGAATGCTGTTAGTGGTAAAACGTCAAATTTATTTATTTCTATAATGAAATGTGAGACAAAACTAATTTCATTATCATTTAACACTGTCCTGTGCCTTTTTTTTCCTCATATTAACATATCAGAACCGAAAAAAACAAACAAACATTTGAATTGGCAGACATCACATATTAATGTTCAAACCTAAAAACAAAATACTGGTACAGTTAATTTTACATCCTCGAATGGACATCGTCCTTGTAAACCTCACGTACTGATGATCTCGGAGTTAAAATATTTGACATGGGTGGATTCACCAATGTGATAATATTCCCCAAAGAGTTTGATAAACCTTGTAAGGAATCTTCTGCAGTTTGAACCCTCAAACATCTATAAAACATGTTGGAATTTCTGAACAGGAGGACGCGTTTCCTCTCTAGGTCATGAACTTGGTTCAAAGGAAAACATTGACGATTGACTTAGTCATGTAAAATGCTTTCAGCCTACGCACTGCATTCACAGTATGAATGTAGGCAAATTATCTGCACTAATCATGTATTTCCTCCATAAAATCACGTTAGCTTTGACCACCGACTGCTGACATAATGAATTTGCAAATACTTACAATTACAGATTCACTTAACAAAAAAGCACTCAAAACATAATTTGAACAACCTCTATCCATCTGGATCTATCCATCTTCAGATCAGATAACCTAATGATATTTGATAGATTTCTATTGTTTTTTTTTGTCTATTATTTATTGGCACCATTATAGATATTCCAATGATAATTTTAAATGATGTGTACCAATTGTACACGGTAAATGTTCATTAAATAAATAATGGATTTGCAAAATATACACATTAAAACTGAATGATTTTCCTTAAATAACAATATTTTCTAACCTCAAATACCATACTACCATAATAAACACGCAACCAAATAGTACTTACTGTACCTGTTTCTGAGGAGAAGTTGTAATTTAAAATACTGAACTTCTAAAGTATTGACAGTTTACTGAAGATCTTTGTTTTTTTTGTTTTTTTTAAAATACAAAATCCAAATACAACAAAATGGCATTTAACTTTACAAATTGTCACACATGAGGGCTCAACCTTAAAATACTACACATAAATTAAAAAAAATAAAAAATATTCAAACTAAAATTAAATTAGGAATGAAAAAAATATATAAAAAGGAAATCAATATAAAAACAGATATCCACTATGACAAGTTAAATGATACAAATAAATTAAACATTAAGGCAATTTTTGTTTTCATTTTAAGTATCCGAAAATATTTTAAGTTCTTTTATAAATACAATGAGTAATGGAGGAGTTTTGAAATATCTGCATTTGTAAATACACTATTTGGCTAATACAATGATCATATTTATCAAATCGTGCAAAACAGAGCAATCTTTAGTAATTCCATTTAGCACATCTTGTGATGTGAAAGTCAATGGAGATCTTTAGGTTAAATAAGGTCTGTTTTATGACATCAGAGCACGTCATTCAATACCCAATATGTACATAAACCATAACTCTTTCCCCCTGCAGTGCTATTATCATTAACCCAAGCACCTAAAATAATCATTTTCCACGCACGTGCTCCGGTGGAGTAGCCCAAAAACCAGTTCTCAGGTATTACCGTTCGTTACCACGTGACGTCACGATCGATGATTCTACCGTAGTGGGCAGAAAAAGCCACGTCACAGCTCTCTTCATAGCAACAGTAGAGTATGACCTACATGTATTTGCAATCCCAAGGGCAAAATCAACCATCTATTAAAATTAATAACCCAGCCCGTCGCGTTCCCGAGGGTAGTGTCTGCATTTCTGCTGCGCTCGACAAAAAAACAACAGTACTTTAGTGAGGGAAAACTGGGACATATGAGCAGTCCTCGTGAATTTACATTCGCAGTTACAAATACAACATACATTTCAAATATACGATTAATTAAAAGCAAAAAATACACACCAACATGCTTCATAACATGTATATTTATTAAATTTAAATGACAGAAATCGTTTAGCGCACGTTTACAAAGCTATACAACTCTCAGAACATCTCCAACACGCAAAACTACATCAGTTAACACACACAAACACACATACACACCAAAAAAACATCACATTTAGCATGAGGTTTTCGATTCTAGAGCCAATTCCAGCTTGGGAAGAGTGTAACCAGCACTGGCAAGGGAGTAGCTTGCGCAGTCATCTCCATAACGGGCAATGTCACATCCCAACCAACAGCACAAACTACTACCTCAGCCAGTACACGGCCAAACCGTGCTGAACGCCCGGGGAACCGCGCCGGATTTCCATCCATTTGCAAAGAATTCCAGGAATTCGCGCGAAACGCTCCACAGCGCGCGAAGACGCCGAGCTGAATGGTCGTAGTACTCGTGAGCGGGTTACACTCCCTTCTGCTGCTCCGCTATTGGCTGGGAGCTCAGCCAATGGCGTGTCAGAGGGACACCGCCTACGACTCACACACCCACAAAAGAAGCCACGCCCATCGTGCTCCTCAGCCAATGGCGTTATGCGGAGTTTACGCTTGGAGACCGAGCTCGTGATTTTGAATGAGTTGATTTTGATTGACAGTCCGTTACCGGGGAGACCTACAACCGGAGTCCTGAGGGAGACGTTGGGATCTTGAATAGTAGGTTATAAATCAGCTAATTAAGCGTATTTTTGACAGACAAGCTAGATTTAGGAGATTAATAATACATAATAGAAGCATAATTCAGCACAAATGCTACATAAAACAGATATGCTGAACGAGAAACTGTCAAATAAGCTTTCAGTCGGGCTGAGGCGAAATGGCGGAGTGAAAAATACTCCAACACGACAGTCCAAATTAATTAGCATCTTAAACAAATGCTACAGACATGTTTGTTAATGAATTCTCATGTTTGTCCAAGGTAAAATTGTATACCAAACACATAATGAATAGGGTAACACTTTAAGCAGCAATTAACACTATTAGCTAGTGTTTTATTAAAATATTGGTTGTTTATGAATACTTATAAAGCACATATTCTCTATAATCTTGTTCTATATGCCCAATTAAACCCAAACTAAACTACCTTACGGTTAATAAGCAGCAAATTAGGAGTTTACTATGGCAAAAATCAAAGTTGATTTTTATTAGCGAGAATTGTACCTTGGAATAGGATGACACCGTGGCTCAGTGGTTAGCACTGTCGCCTCAAAGCAAAAAGGTCGCTGGTTTGAGTCCCGGCTGGGTCAGTTGGCTTTCTGTGTGGAGTTTGCATGTTCTTCCCGTGTTGGTTTGGGTTTCTTCCGGGTGCTCCGGTTTCCCCCACAGTCCAAACACATGTGCTATAGGGGAATAGATTAACTAAATTGGCCATAGTGTATGAACGTGTATAGGTGTTTCCCAGTACTAGGTTGCCGCTAAAAGGGCATCCGCTGTGTAAAACATATGCTGGATAAGTTGGTGGTTCATTCCATTGTGGCGACCCCTGATGAATTAAGGGACTCAGCCGAAAGGAAAATGAATTGTATTGTACCTTAAAATAAAGTGTATTTAGGGGTTTTACATCATCATTTGTTTGTTTTTACATAGTTTGTTCACTTTTTTGGGACCGTGTTTTTAATGGTTATGTATTGGTCTTCTTAAACAGTCAATATCTTAATAATAGACTTGCTAATAGTGAGAATTGGTACTTAAATAAAGTGTTACCTCACTCCTATTAGAGTGGTTTGCCATCACCAAGTTGAAGGAGAGTCCTTACCCCAGGTGGAGGTTTTCAAGTATCTCGGGGTTTTGTTCACGAGTGAGTGAAGGGTGGAGTGTGAGATTGACAGGCGTATTGGTGCAGCAGTAATTTGGTCGACGTACCGGCCCGTTGTGGTAAAGAAGGAATCAAAAGGCAAAGCTCCCAATTTACCGGTCAATCAACGTTCCTACTCTCACCTATGGTCATGAGATTTGAGTCATAACTGAAAGGACAAGATCTCAGATAGAGCGGCGGAAATGAGTTTCCTACGCAGGGTGGCAGGGCGCACCCTTATGGATGGGGTGAAGAGCTCTGTGACTCGAGAGGAGCTCGGAGTAGAGCCGCTGCTCCTCCACATCGAAAGAAGTCAGCTGAGGTGGCACGGGGATCTGATTCAGACGCCGACCTAGGAAGGTGTTCCTGGCATGTCCCACTGGGAGGAGGCTCCGGTAAGACCCAGGACACGCTGGAGGGACTATGTATCTTTGATGGCCTGGGAATGCCTTGGGATCCCCCTTGGAGGAAGTGTCTGGGGAGAGGGGAGACTGCTGCCCCCACGACCCGGCCCCGGGAAAGCGGTAGAAAATGAATGACATGTAACATTAGTTGCTCAGTTAACATGCAGATTAAAATGTCAACACTGGACAGGCAATAATTACTGCTTGGCTATTTTGAAAATGCTTAGAATCCACTGCTGAATGCTTGATTCTGATGGGTTGCCAACTTTTCTAAGACGTGCAATTATTTTCAAGGAACTGCACAGCTAAAGTAGCTCCAGGCAGGTCCATATTGCTACACCAAATAATTTCAGATGTTTTAAAGGTCCTTACAGCAAAAACATAACACAAAACAAGGCGCAGACCAGGAATATACAATCATTTATTCATTTTCTTTTCAGCTTAGTCCCTTTTTTAATCAGGAGTCGCCACAGCGGAATGAACCACCAACTTATCCAGCTTATGTTTAACGCAGCAGATGCCCTTCCAGCTGCAACCCATCACTTGAAAATACCCATAGACAGCTTACCCAATTCAACTATAGCTTGTGTGTTTGGACTCGTGGGGAAAACCTGAGCACCAGAAGGAAGAAGAGCACCACATGGACACAGGGAGAGCATTCAAACTCCACACATAAATGCCAACTGACCCACCCGAGGCTCCAACTAGTGATCTTTTTGTTGCGAGGCGACAGCACTACCCACTGTGCCACCAAACCAAGAATATACGGTACATAAATTAAGCAACGGAATACAAGTGACAAACTATTTATGTCCTTTTATTCCCTTTTAAAAAAATTATTTATTCATGTAACACACATACCGTTATTCTTGGTCTATCTTCAATACAATCTCTCTCAAAAGTGCACACAGAAACATGTCTGCACTGCCCCGTGACTATCAGTAAATTAGTTTCACACAGAAAACATCACATTTCTCAGTCGTGTGATTAGTTGGTTTCTGAAGAAGTCAAACATATGAAGAGTTCAGAATCCAAAACCTCTAAATGCCATCTGAAATGTTCATCCAAAAGGGGCATTTTGCTCAAACTCCTGTGTGTATGTTCAGTAATCCACTTTTATGACAAAGAATAGGTTCTTTGCATTGCCTATAAAGTAAAAAAAAAATAAACACAAACATAGGATGCTAAAAAAAATGTATTTTTAGACGGTACTTAGAGGTTTTTGCATCTGAACTCTTCATATATAGTTCCGTTATTAAAAGCATAGAGCTATATTTGACTTGCATTGTTGGCTCAACTCTCAAATCGTATAAAAGTGCTTTATAAATAAAAGCTGAGTTGAGGTGAATCTCCATTACTAGCTCTAAATGACTTTGGCACTATCAATGGAGGCTTGAGATGACGTGTACGTTTCAAGTCATACACACAAGAGCAATTCAAGGACAAAATGTGGCAACCGTAGTATGTTGAATGCACACTTGAGATGCAGTGGCTATGAAAATGCTGTTTTTTCCGGTATTTCAGTGGACAGTCGTCAATTACTCCATGTACGTTCAAAAAAGGAGCTTAACATTTAAAAGTACATTTGAAGAACAGCTATCGAGTAACCAGTAGGCATGGGCCAGTATAAGATTCTGACGGTATGATAACCTTGGATAAAAATATCACGATACTGTGATTAATGCTCTAAAACAAGTTCTATTTAAATGTCTGGGTAAAAAAAAAAACCTTTTCCTTCTTTGTACACAATATATTTTTATTTTGAGAAACTTTTTTTTTTTTTTAATATTTAAAATATTTTGGAACGGTAAACACCTCAGCAGGCACAGGATGTCAACATCGATGTTGAGCCCAACGTCATGGAGGTACGTCAATTTAAAATGAAATATTTTATTTAAGATCTTTTTGCTGGAGATACAGTTGTCCTAAAAAAGTAAATTTAAAAAAATCAAACACGTACCTTAGGAACGGTATAGCCGAACATTTTGGCGGTTTTTAAACCTTGACTTTTCCCAAACCATGGTATACCTTGAAAACGGTTATCGTCCCATGTGATTGATGTTGTACCCCAACGTCAAGAAGATGTTGCATTTTGTTTGTGATTGAAAATCGAGTTAACATGAAAACCCAACCTAAAATCAACCAAATATCAAAGTCTAATGATGTTACAGCTTGACGTTGTGTGGACGTTACTACTATGACGTCTATCAGATGTTGGATTTTGGTTGCCATACCTGATGAATGTCAGTATTTCATGTCAATATGATGCTGGTTTAAAATGTCGGCTCGACGCTGGATTTTGGTCACTTTCCAACACAACCTAAAATTAACCAAATATCAACGTCATTTGTCGTCGTTATTGGACGTCAAATTAACGTTGTGCTTAGACGCTGGCTAGACATTGACTTTTGGTCACCTGAAGTCATGACCTACATCTAACCTATCATTAGTGTCTTATGATGTCGTGTGGCTGCTGGGATGTCAGGCTAAATAATTCAAATTAATCAGTGAATCAAACATTCTGCTGTCTTCATTTGCTTCAAAAACACAGATTTCTGACAGTTTAAAATGAAATCTTTTTGAAGATCTTTTCTGCTGGAGATACAGTTGTCCTGAAAAAGTAAATTTAAAAAATCATACACGTACCTTAGGAACGGTATAGCTGAAAATTTTGGCGGTTATTAAACCTTGACTTTTCCCAAACCGTGGTATAGCTTGAAGACAATTATCGTCCCATGTGATTGATGTTGTACCCCAACGTCATGGAGATGTTGCATTTTGTTTGGGATTGAAAATCGAGTTACATTAAAACCCAACATCAGGCCGGTGTCAGTGTCCGACTTCCAACCTAAAATCAACCAAATATCAACGTCTAATGATGTTACAGCTTGACGTTGTGTGGACGTTACTACGATGACGTCTATCAGATGTTGGATTTTGGTTGCCATACCTGACAAATCTTTTTAAAGATCTTTTCTGCGGGAGATACAGTTGTCCTAAAAAAGTAAATTAAAAAAATATATAAATCGGTCCCACTTTATATTAAGTGTCCTTAACTACTATGTACTTGCATCAAAAAAATAAATACATCTTACTGTGTTCATAATGTATTTAAGGACACTTGTGGTGCTTTTGAGTTGGGATAGGGGTAGGGTTATGGACAGGTTTGGTGGTATAGGTAGGTTTAAGGCTGTGTTGAGGTGTAAGGGAGGGTCAACAATGTATTTATGAATGTAATTACAGAAGTTAATTACAGATGTAATTACATACAGGTATTTAATCAAGCATAAGTACACAGTAAATACATGTATTTACACAATTAATACACTGTAACTAATTGTTAATTTCTGTGTAAGTACATATTAGTTAAGGACACTAAATATAAAGTGGGACCAAAAAATCTTACACATTCCTTGGAAATGGTATAGCAGAAAATGTTGGCGGTTTTAAAACCTTGACATTTCCAAACCGTGGTATACCTTGAACACGGTTGTCGTCCCATGTCTAGTAACCAGAGGACAATACATGTGATGTTCATAGAACTGTACCATTTATTATTGTACACACACCAGGTTCAACCCTTCTTAATGCGACTAAAGATGACGTGGAATGTTACAGTAAGATCTTGCATAAAATTCATTGCTGTTGAGAAAACTTCACACACAAAAAAAAAGACCATCCTTCATGTAATTATCATGATTAGTTTTTTCATTCTCTCTTTTAAATGATTTTTGGATCTAATTTTCAATCCAAATACGTGTTTCTTAATTACATCTTTAACACTATCACCAAACACTGTACATCAACTCCAGATGGGGAGGGAAGTGGGGGGAGGGGCAGATCAAGAAATAAACCCATAAAAACAACACTGCAAATTTAACATAGCAGTTAATACATCGTTAAAGTCGGCCAATCAGAGACTATCGTCAGCTCATATTAGAATAAACTTCAGAACGATGGGATTTCGGAGCTGTCAGTCAACGGTTACCATGACGATGGGGCTGAATCGGTGTCCTCACGCTCGGCGTATGAAACAGTCACATTCATGTTCGCGGTAGAGTAAAAACGTTCAGTCACGATTCGCCGTTCTGCACTTTGGAGACGGGCGGCTGCATGAAGTCTTTAAAGGGCCCCAGGGCGTCTTTAAGGGCCGAACTGACTTCAGGAGATGTGCAGGTGATGCATTCGACCAGCGTTGGGTACAACGCAATCACCTGAGCCCAAACGTTCCCATCCACTGAGAGAGAAACAGACAAGAAGTACATGAAGTAAACAAAAACAAGGATGCAGATTCTAGATTTGCCTAAAGCAGACTTGCGAAAACATTAATCATAATGTAAACACCAAACAACAGTTTCCATCTGGAGCTCTTTCACGGGACTCCACACTTATAAACACTGACTCCAACGGGTTTGCACAGCTCAAGGTCCCACCCACACTGATCACAACTACCCAGCCGACCAATTACAGAGCTCGAGCTATGAGTCATTGCGACGTGTAGTTAAATTTTTTTTAGAGGTGCAAATCGACGTTAGACACGGCGAGGGCTATGTGACCGCAACAAAGACTGGAGCCAGAGCATACTCATGCGCTTGACGCAGAAGTATAATTCAGCCTTTACCCTAATCAGCGAACCTTATTTGCTATTTCTACGCAGAATTTTGTCGATCTGTGGATTTATGTGGAATAAAAATTTATGTGGATTTATGCGGTCTCTTTTGTACATAAATTATTTAAACATTTGCATTTTATTCAATACTATTAATAAAATTATATTAAAAAAAATCAATAAATATTAGTGGTGTCAAAATTAGTGCGTTAACGCATGCGATTAATTTGAAATATTTAACGTGTTAAAAAAATTAACGCAATTACCGGAGTTGCAATTTATTTTCTTTCCTGTTGTGGCCGACGTGTGTTGCATTACAATTAATGTTGCATTACCTTTCGATTTCTGTTTTAATGGAATTTGATACCGCATGGCGAACGAGATAAAAAAAAAAACCTCCGCATATCGTGACTCGGTGGTCCTTTAAGGTAATCAAAAAAACTGACTGCTTACATGGTAGACTCTTTATAAGAGTATTATTTTAATCATGTTAAAATCGGAGTATTGGTGTTTATGTAAATGAAGTGCCAAATGAAGTCGCGAATTTTAAAAGAGCTGTCGCGTTCCTCTGCCTTTCAGTATGCGCCCTCCAATGTGTTATTAAGTTTGACACGTGCCTTGTGTGTGTGTGTGTGTGTGTTTGTGAGTGTGTGCCTACCAGCAACAAACCTGCCTAAACGTCATTGTCCGTAAGCACTAAATCAAAAAGTTACGAATTGCCGTTTTCATTAATTTTACATGTGAATAGCCAAAATGACAAGTTTCAGTCTTTTGAATGTGGTAATCGTGATTAATTAAAAAAAGTGTGATTAATTAGTAAATTTTTAAAATCAATTGACAGGACTAATAAATATATATAAATTTACATATATTTGTGAGAAAACAAACAGAATGAATGATGGGCTTAAAAACCTGCAGATTTCTGTGCAGATTCTGTATGTCTAGCCATCTTTTATCATTGCAAATATATAAAATATTACAGCAAAATATGTCTAAAAAATACTACCCATGAAAAGATTTAGTCTTCCTAAAATAATAATAATAAGTCAGAGCAATAGCCTTGTTCTTAGCTCGTTGAAATATGGTGCAGTAGTGCGTTAGGGCATGCCGAATTTGAAAACCCAGCATGAGGACATTTCCCTACCCTATCCCTCTCTCTCTCTCTTCAACTCCACTTCCTGTCTCAATACTGTCCTATCTAATAAAAGCAAAAAGAACAAAAAATAAATAAATAAATCTTATTTATTTAATCTAAAACTCTACAATGTGTCTGTGCTGTGAATAAATGTACAGTATTGTCCCAAAAAAATAAATAAAAATAATATATATATATATATATATATATATATATATATATATATATATATATATATATATATATATATATATATATATATATGTATTAAATGGAATTACATAAAATACAATAATAAATAAATGATGTTGGTGAATATCATGTAGAGCAGGGGTGTCCAAGCTCCTGGAGGGCCGGTGTCCTGTATATTTTAGCGTCCTTCAACACACCTCCCTGAAGTCTCTAGTATACCTAAAAGAGCTTGATTAGCTGGTTCAGGTGTGTTTAATTGGGGTTGGATCTAAAATATGCGGGACACCGGCCCTCCAGGACTGAGTTTGGACATCCCTGATCTAGACTATCAATAATATCATACAGCTACAAAAATATTGTGCTTGTTTTTTTACATCTATCAGCCAATCTCTGCTGGGTTTATAAAACAAAGATGGAAAATATTTATTGTAGTTAAAAAATGTGGCAGAAATGCTTTCAAACAATCACGATGCTGAAGGACAAACGCGTCTCACCGTTCTCCGGTTGCGTCTTTTTCAGGGAATCCATGAGAGTACTGATGGCTTTTAACACAAAGATGATCTCAGTCACTTGTTGCCTTGAGGAAACAAAAGACAAATGGTGACAAACGCTGAGAATCAGGCAGAAAACAAGCTCATACTTCAGCCAAAAATACAAAGAAATAGATGGTATTGTGCATACAGACTGAAGTTTTTAAATAAAATGTCAAAATTTATTAGACTCCTAGCATGTCTGAAATGTGCAGAATCTAATCATAAAACCTGAATGACCAGTGTAATGTTACAGAATTTGACAAATTTCGCATGAAACGATCAATAGTGCTGTGCAACTAATCAAATCGAGATGTGGACTAGTGTAAACTGCACACTATTTAAGTACAATAAATATATCAAACAAACACATATAATAACGCTATATATAACCCTGAATGGTTGAAATCTTTACTGCAATGTGAGCATTAAGCATTACTCTTTCAGGTTGGTCCCATTTACATTTCTCTTTACCCATATGGACTTGCATCTTATGTTTATGGCTCTGTAAATATTGTACATGTTTGCTGTATTGTGTTTTCTTCTGTTTTTTTTTTTATTTTTTTTAATGTAAGGCCTAACCAGGGACGAGGGCTGCAAATTAGCTTTATGCTATATGCCCTATGTACACAACATCGGTTATCTTTGTATAACAATGTCAAGTGTGTTGTCCCTGTAAAATAAACAAGCAAATAAAAAAAATAAATACAAATTTAATCAGTTATTGTGACCAATTGTCATTTTCAGAGAAAAATATTTACATTTTTTTTTTAATTTGGAATAAATGTTATTAGACATTTGCAGAACAACACACGTTTACATTCTACTCATTCCTAAACATAAGAAATTGATTAAACTGGCTGTATTACAACTTAACAGAGTTAACCAGAATGTAGAGACACACAAAATTATTATTATTTTTATTTCTGAAGTTACAAATAATATAGAAAATAGAAGTTTCATATCCATTTAAAAAATCTCACATCCTGATATTGACACATATCACGATTTACTACCTTCTCTTTAAATTCAATGCTTCAGGTGTGATCATATTTCTATATTTATTTAGAACTTCAGGGCATTGTTTGATTAAAAATGTAGAAATATAAAATTAATATTAATCAAATATAAAACCCTTTTAAAAAACGAACGATTTCAAGTCTAAAACAAAAATGTTAAATATTACTAAATAAAATAAAAACATTGTACTTTCAAGACCGCATTTTTCTCACAATGGCATATAATATTATTATATTATAATATTATATAATATAATGGAAAAATAAATTAATTAATCAACACATTTCTAATCATAATAGTGTTAATAACTCATCTCTAATAACTGATTTATTTTCTCTTTGCCATGATGACAGTAAATAATATTAGACTAGATATTCTTCAAGACACTTCTATACAGCTTAAAGTGACATTTAAAGGCTTTACTAGGGTAATTAGGGTAAAGTTAAGGTAATTAGGCAAGTCATTGTATAACAGTGGTTTGTTCTGGAGACAATCCAACACTAATATTGCTGAAGGGGGCGAATAATATTGAGCTTAAAATGGCTTTAAAACAATAAAAACTGCTTTTATTGTAGCCGAAATAAACCAAATAAGACTTTTTCCAGAAGAAAAAACATTAGAGGAAATACTGTGAAAATTTCCTGAATCTGTTCAACATCATCATGAGGGCGAATAACGTTGACTTCACATGTGGTCATATTGCACAGCCCAATCTTGGAGGCTCAACATGTTGTAGAGTCACCCAGAAGTGTGAATGTAAAAGTGTTATTCACCTGGGCAGCGGGCAGCGTCCACTGAGCCGCTCGTCCTCCACGTATCGTCGCAGCACGTCTTGCGCCCGCTGCAGCAGCACCGACAGCGCCATGCGGGAGATAAAGCCCTCCTGCGGCGTCGACACTTTATTACTGAAGGAAAACTGCAGGAGCGTCTCGAAGCACACTTTGGAGAAATCCTCCCGCATGCGCATGTCCATCTCAGCCTCTGTACAACAGCGGGAAAACACACGTTCATTACGGTGGCTTGAAGAAAATGATGACACATTTGCTTGTTGATTCTGAATGATTTTACTGCATCGTCTGCATAGTGTTCAGCGCTTCGAGAAACTATTAAAATTATTATAATAAATATTATATTCAATGTAACATTCAATTATTATCTTTTTTGGCTTAGTCCCTTTATTAATCCGGGGTTCGCCACAGTGGAATGAACCGCCAACTTATGCAGCATGTTTTTTATGCAGCGGATGCCCTTCCAGCTGCAACCCATCTCTAGGAAAACAAAGAGAGGGCGGGGCATAAACTAGCCCCTCCCCTTAAGGAAAACAGTGTTTGGTTTTCATCACCGCTCCGCCAATGAGAGTGGCTGAGCTCAAGCACATCAAATGAAAAGACAACAAGAAGAAGAGGGCGGGGCATGTCAGACACTAGAAAGCATTTGATTCGTCAGAAGATTAAATGAGAAACTGAAGTATGAGGTGACGTCAAAAAGTGTTGATCCATTTAGGTGGAAGTGACCAACTGCAGGATTTGGATGTTTATATCAGGTTTATATCTTCTGAAATAAGTTGAGCTGACTATATTATAGGTATCCTTAAGACTAACACACTGATACTAACATCTACTAAGCCTACCTGTGAATGATGAAGACTGCGAGTGGATCGATCCTTTATTCAGCATGCTCATGATACGGCCCACAAACTCTTTGGGTATGAAATTGGCAAATGGTAAAATCTCTGAGCTGATCAACTGCACCACCTAGAGGAGAAAAAAAAACACACAAATATATATATATATATATATATTTTTAATACATTTACTTATTTGTTTCCTCATGCAAATTAAATATAATTTAAAAATATTTTTTAAAATGTAAAACATCCAAAATATTCAAATAAAAATTATTTTAATGCAACAAAGGTAAAAATTGTTTATATATATATATATATATATGCTTATTTAATTAAGACATATATAAACATATATAAAGGTTTATTTAATTAGGAACAAAAATCTTTACTTACAATTATTATATTTTAATATGAAATAAGAATATGTAATATAAAAATATTTAAATAAATAAAAAATTAAAAACATACATATATATATATATATATATATATATATGACAAAATATAATAAATATAATATAATAAAGTAAATATAATAAATAAAATAAATAATAAAATAAGCAAATATTTAATTTACACCAATGTAATATATTACATTTTAATATAAATTTAATAAACTCAATTTTACACACACACACACAAAAAGATCTCTTTCAATATTATTTTATAATATCAGCTTATTACCAACACATCTAGTCTGAACTGCACTTATTTTAATACAGTAATACTGTTATTCCAGCTCTGGGTTGCAGTGTGATATTTATCCATGTGGATCTACAGTTGAAGTCACATTTATTAGTCCTCCCGTGATTTTTTGTTTCTCCTTTTTCCAAATTTTTCCCATATGATGTTGAACAGATTCAGGAATTTTTCACAGCATGTCTGATAATATTTTTTCCTCTGGAGAAAGTCTGATTTGTTTAATTTCAGCTAGAATAAAATCAGTTATTAATTTTTTAAAAGCCATTTTAAGCTCAATATTATTAGCCCCTTTAAGCTATATTAGTGTTGGATTGTCTCCAGAACAAACCACTGTTTTATAATGACTTGCCTAATTACCCTAACTTTACCCTAATTACCCTAGTGAAGCCTTTAAATGACACTTTAAGCTGAACACTAGTGTCTTGAAGAATATCTAGTCTAATATTATTTACTGTCATCATGACAAAGAGAAAATAAATCCGATATTAGAGATGAGTTATTAACACTGTTATGTTTAGAAATGGGTTGAAAAAATCTGCTCTGTTAAACAAAATATTTAGCAGGGCTAATAACTCTGACTTCAACAGTAGAGTGAGATGAAATTACCTCCACATCTACAGCTTCATTCCTCTGGAACTCCTGTATGGACAGATTATCTGGAGGTGTGCTGCGGGAAACATGAGGAAGGATGAAAATAAGCAGTGTTTTCTTTTAATATGTTACGATATGATGTGGAGATCGGACACCTCTTGGTAAACAGGAAGTCCTCGAAGGCGTTCGCCAGCTCCGGCCACATCGTGTCGAATTTTCCTGATGATGCTTGTTGCCGAGCAACAGGGAGTCCAATGGAAAGCACTTTGAGCAGCGAGGAGACGGCCAGTTTCCAGGTGCTCTCAGCAGGACAGGCGTATTTCAGGCCCAGAGGAATCCTCACAGTCTACAACACACACGAGGAGGAGTTTCAGCAATCGGTTCTCACTCTTTTACTCAGAATTTTTCAGGGTAAAAAAAAGAAAGAAAAAATGCTGAATTTTAGATGTAAACTCAGAATACAGACGAAGTCAGAGTTGAGTTTTTCTGGAATTATGAGTTAATATCTCGCAATTCTCACATATTTGTGTTCTTCTTACCATCAAAATTCTGAGTTTATATCTTGCAACAGATTTTTTTTTTTTTTTACACACATCCTAAAATCCTTTTTATGGTTTTTCTTTTCATCTGGCAGCTCTCTAATTTTTGAGGGTAAAAAAAGTCATGATTTTCAGGCGTAAACTAAAGAATATAGAGCAAGTCAGAATTTTAAGACATGAACTGTGAGAAGAAAATTTATTATGTAAACTAAGAATTCAGAGGAAAAAAATTGATTCTAGGATGCATACTAAGAACTTTTGTGGGTAAAAAGTGATGATTTTCAGATGTAAACTGCCAAATCCCAATTGTGAGACAAAATCTCTAAAATTATGAGACAAAGATCAGAGCTTTGATATAAAAAACAAAGAAAGAAGTAATTAGAGGATGTGAACTCTGAATTTCATTCATTCATTTTCTTTTCGGCTTAGTCCCTTTATTAATCTGGGGTCACCACAGCGGAATGAACCACCAACTTATCCAGCATGTGTTTTACCCAGAAGATGCTCTTCCAGCTGCAACCCATCTCTGGAAAACATCCATACACAATCATGCAGTACGGACAATTTAGCTTACCCAATTCACCTGTACCGCATGTGTTTGGACTGTGGGGGAAACCGGAACACCCGGAGCAAACCTACACGAATGCGGAGAGAACATGCAAACTCCACAAAGAAACGCCAACTGACGCAGCTGAGGCTCGAACCAGCGACCTTCTTGCTGTAAGGCAACAGCACTACCTACTGTGCCACCGCGTCGCTCTGCTCTGAATTTTTGAGGGTAAAACAAGTCTTGATTTTGAGATGTAAACCCTGCAATCATGAGACAAAAGTCAGAACTGAGATAAAAATCAAAGAAAAAAGTCATTTAAGCATGTGTACTCAGAATCTGTGAAGGAAAAAAAGTCCCAACTGAGATGTAAATTCAGTTTGCATCTCGCAAATTCTGGCATTTTTCTGTTCTGAGTTCACGCATCCTGTAATGCCTTTTCTTTCTAATAATTTTCCTGTTTGCAGATCATAAAATGACTTTTTTCCATTTTGCAGTTCTGTCTTTTGTCTTAAAACCCAATCTTATAATTCCTGGGTTTATCTCCTACAGCAACAAAAATGCTTTACCTCACTGACCTTCTTAGTTTGAACGTCCTAAAATGACCCCCACCACCTGAACACTAAGCTTACCAATCATACATTTTTGTACATTTTTTTTTACATTTCCATCTTGCAATTCTGAATTTATCTCTCACAAATGACACTTTTCCCCCAGAATTCATCAAACATTCATTTAAGGATGTGTAATCTCAGAACTCCACGTTTACATGTTATTAAATGACGTTTTTACCCTTTAAATTCTGACTTTTGCATTATAATTCCAGATGCACGTCTCACAATTATTACTTTTTTCAGTGAATTATGAGTTTAATTGACAAAAAATGATCTGAGATAAATGAATAAAAAAAATGATAAAATTCTAAGTGTTCATCTGGCAATTCTGACAATTATTGTTAGATTAAATGCAATAAAAGGGCTTTTTTTTCTTGGAATCAATATCATTAGTCAAAAAATAATAATAATTTATGCATCCCTAAAATGCCCTTAAAATCTTGAAATAAAGACATTTTGATCCTCAAGATTGCGAGCATCCTGCAATTTTGACACTGTCTCCTTCACTGTTTACACATCCTAAACTGACTTTTTTCCCCAACAAATTCTGAGTTTACATCTTGAAATAATGACTTTTAAGTGACCGTTTGACTCCCATAAAATTAATTTTGACTACATCTTGCAATTCTCACATTTCCCTTGTTTACAAATCCTGAAATCACGTCTTTTCCCCTCAGAATTCCCTCAGTTTTTATTTTGCAGTTGTGACTTTCGTCTTATAATTCCAGGCATTTTGTCTATTTTGCTCCTCAGAATTTTCAAAATGATATTTTTCTTGTAATCCATGTCATTACTGCACATTTGTTATTTTCTGAAATTCAGTTCTCACATTTCTAATGTTTTTATTCTATTGTGGAAACATGGATTAGCCAGTTGCTCCACTAAAAACAGCTGAAACTGGCACAGAAGATGCCAGTGATTTACATTTGAATTAGTACCAACGTTAGCAGTTTCATCTATAACATAACCCAATGATTTTAGCTTTGTACCTTGATGATGTTTTGCAGAACTTTCTCATTGATAACGGCTTTGTGGCAGGCGGTTTTATGATACAGATCCACCACCACCTCCAGAGATCGCTCCGCAAACGGCACGTAATTTAAGGCCACCCACTCCGCCTGCACACAAAGAGAAAAACACAAACTAAAGACAGCGAATATATAAGAGCAATATTAACATGCACAACATCCTGCCTCATCCTCGGCCTCAAAGACACATATACAAATCAAATAATAAATCATTGAAAAAGTACAGCGAAAATACTCAACACTTCAACAGCAAATCTTCAAGAAGTTCAAACCAAGGAGCATGTTACATCACATTATCCACACACTACAGGACTGGGATTAAATGCTGAGGATGACAGGAAAAAAAATCCCCCACAGATTTCCACACTTCAGCAATAATAACATTTGTGGCAGACTTTAGTGACAGAATCCACATTACTTTGACACAATCCATAACAATAGATAAAAAGCAGCAAATACAGGCCGAGCAAACCACTGATGCACACAAGGAGGAGCAGATCTGCTCATAACAGCTTGATTTGAGCTGGGATAGTTCAGCAATGTTTGACACCATACACAAGTGCAAAATAATGACCTGCCAAAATGTGGCTGAGGTTTAGGTGCGGAATCATAGTGTGCAGTATACACTGCAAACTACTTCAAAAAAATCTAATTTGAATGAGAGATATTTTTGGGTTTAATCCAGTTATTTGTATAGTTTGTTTCATGAAGGTTTGTGTAAAATAATATATGGAAGTCTGATGAGGAAACGAGGTTAAGAATCAGCTGAAATGATTAAAACACAGTAATTGGAAGGTCAACTCGAGCACAATGCATAGTGGGATACTTATATATCAAGTAGTAGGTCACTGAGGTAGTTTATTAAACACTGTGTGCATACTACTACAATAGCAGTAGCATTTTATTCACTGTAAAATGATGTGTCATGCATAAAATTTGATGGTGGCGCTAGAGAGTTTGTCAAATTGGCATGATAATTGGTACAAGAAAACGTAAAACTATCCACTACAAGTGTGTCAAATTTCAAAACATTTCACCACATGGTTTTGTAGAAAGCCAGAAAATAATGCTGTGAAGTTGTTAGCATTTGGGTCCAGCTTACAAAAGTAGTTTATTATACACGGTGTACATACTGCAAGAATAGCATTAGCATTTTATTTACTATACAATTATATTTTATATATAAAATGATGTTAAAATTCAGAACTGAAATTATTAAAACACAGTAACTGGAAGGTCAAATCAAGCACAATGCATTGTGGGATACTGTATTTCAAGTAGTAGGTCACTGAGGTATTCTGGGGCTTACAAAAGTAGTATATAATACACTGTGCATACTACAACAACAGCAGCAGCATTTTAATTACTATACAATAATGTATTTTGAATAAAATTTGATGGTGGCGCTAGAGAGTTTGGCAAATTGGCATGATAATTGGTACAAGAAAACGTAAAACTATCCACTACAAGTGTGTCAAATTTCAGAACATTTCACCACATAGTTTTGGAGAAAGCCAGAAAATAATGCTGTGAAGATGTTGGCGTTTGGTTCCAGCTTTGAGTTTAATGAACAAATGCAGCTGATGGAAATGAACGGAGAAATGTTAGACGATCATGAAAGACCGATGTTTGTTCAAAGAGCTGAGATTAGCAGAAGAGAAAAACGAGACGGAAAGCAAAAGAGAAACGGAGATATAGAAGACGACAGCAGGAGGGAGGAAAAACTCACCGGTGCAAACAGTTGGATCTAAAGCGGATCCGTATGAAGTACAAAAACAGAACAAGAGAAGAGCAGACAAATGTTTACTACCACTGCTGATAACAACAACAACAGCACACCAATGAATCTGAATTAACCATGGTGACGACAAAGACGAACAAACGTTTGGTTTGAAGGTCATGTTTAAAAATACTTTGCACTTAACTTCAGGGATATGCAAATAATTGAAAATTTCTACCAGTACCTAGTTTAAAAGTGTGTCTGATAAATACTCTAGCGCTGAATTTCAAAACAATGCAATCCAAAGCATTCAAACATGACTGAAACAGGCACGAAATGAAACTAAGACAATCAAAACACCATGCAGAAACTAGTCTTTTTTTATAAAGGGAAGATTGAGGGGAAAGATGGTGAAACTATCTTTTAGCATCTCTGTAAACCTAGCACAATGGATTTCTGACATCTTGAAACACAGACACAGAAGTGAACGTTGTATGACGATGATTAATGCATGTGTGGTGAGTCATAAAACAACAATGCCCATCAACAAAAGCACAGTTCCACCATCTTGAACAAAAGCAACTCCAGCATCTCAGAAATGGAAGAAAGCTTGAAAAAGTGAAGCTCATAAGAGGTGCGAACAGGACAGAGGCTCACCTGGTTGTATTTGGCATTGGCCACATGTTTAGTCTCCATCTTTCCATACTGAGGAGGCTTACAGGAGAACTCCACAAACAGCAGGAGCTGCTCAAAGATGGCAGGATACATCACTTGGAGATTCTCAGAACTCACACAAATTGCCTGGAAGAATGACAATTTCAGACAATCAGAAAGAGAAAGAGTCCACACAAAACAACTGACTTGTGTTCACATACAAACAACCATGAAAAAGCCCCAAACCCTGAGTTTGGTGGGAAAACTAAGATCGGGAATAAATGAATGAGTTGCTGATTGATCGATTCCTGATTAGCAGTGTAAATATTAGAGCTGCGGCCAGAGGTGGGAGCAAGTCAAACATGTGCAAGTCTCAAGCAAGTCAAGTCAGGGCTCGAAATTAACTTTTTTACTTGGTAGCACCGCTGCTCCTAACTTCAAATATTTAGGAGCACCAAAAAATTTTTAGGAGCACCAGAAAAAATTTAGGAGCACCCACCAAAAATGAATGAGCACAGCTGCAAATTGTTTTTAAGGGATTTATTGTATTTTAAAACAACATTAATAGGACTGACAAAAACCAGAAACAACTATCTAACTAATGCTGCGAAGACATTGATATTTGTGTGCAATAATTCCAAAATGAATGTCTAATAATTAGGCCATAGAATATTAATGATGAAAAAAAATGACAATAATAGTAACAATGAATTCCATTTCTCATTATGATACTGCCTTGAATGTGCATGAATGTAGGTTATCTGCTATAAAAAGTCTGTTACTTTATGAAAAAATATTGTATAGTTTGCATCAAACAAAAATGAAGCATTGCAGTAAGAAATATTAATTTTGTACAGCTGTTTATATATGCATGTCAGTTTAATAAATAATATTTCTGCTACAAAACAAACAAAAGATTATAATAAATCATTCAATTCAATGATGAAAGCTGCAACTTTAGGTGGGTTTTGCAAACCTGTGTGCTTTAAGTTTTCACTCTTCTGCCGTTTGCATTTCCCGTGGTCATAAAAGCTCCTTCCCTGTCATCTGACAGCGGAATACCTTGAGTGATTGACGGCTTATATAAACCAATATAGCGGCAGGGAAGAGCGATTCAGCACGTTTTTACAAAAAATCTAAACAGGTCGCACTACAACCATTATCTGCAGTCGCACTAATGCGCCCAAATATATTATGAGGTCGCATAGATTAATTTTCGGGCGCATATGCGACCAAAATGGTCGCAATTTCGAGCCCTGCAAGTCAATTTTTTTCAGACTCAAGTCAAGTCGAGTCACTGCTTATCTCAATTTAAGTCGTAGCTTGGTCTAGCAAGTCACTTTAAAGTCAATCAAATTTTTGCTGATTTATTTATTTTTTTACTTTTGCAATTTCGTTTGCAATTTACATGTATAACTTTTGGTTTTGTATGTAATGCATAATATTTAACAAACGGTTATTTATTTAACAAAAACAAGTTATTTCGAGTCATTCAACTCAAGTCCAAGTCAAGCCTCAAGTCATGACAGTCGAGTCCAAGTCAAGCAGAGTCTTTTTTTGGATATTTATCAAGCAAGTCTCAAGTCTTAAAATTTGCAACTTAAGTCTGACTCAAGTCAAGTCATGTGACTCGAGTCCCCATCTCTGGTTGCGGAAAATTTGATTCTGAGGTAAGTTTTTAAACCATCAGATGGAGATGTTTGCTTTATAAACAATTAGACTATACTAGCATCTAAACACCACTTAAACCTAAATTAATAATAAAAAAAGTTAGGAAAGGTTTAAGCAAATTACAAGATTCTGTAGTGAGCTGTATGTACATTAATCTAATGACAAAGCCTTACTAAACCTTACTTACGTGAAGAAACCTTACTAATCATGAAGATTTTTCATTTTTCTTCAGCTTTTAATACAATTTATCCTCATATTTTAATCCAGAGACTTTTAGATCATTTTCAACTAAGCAACAATCTTGTTGGCTGGATTTGAGACTTTTTAACCAACAGAACACAAAGAGTGCGAATAAACAGTTCCCTGTCTGAAAGCCTGGATCACCTCAGGGGTGTGTGTTATCCCCACTTTTATTTATTCTGTACACAGACATGTGTCAGAGCACATTTGAAAATCATTTCATTTTAAAACACGCAGACGACACTGTGATTGTAAGCCTCCTGCAAGGAGAGGAAAACAGTCATGGTCCCATGATAGTGGATCATTTTGTTCAGTGGTGTGAGGAGTCAAATCTAAAACTTAATGCAACAAAAACTAAGAATATGATTATTGATTTTAGAAGGAGTCATACAGCAGCTGAGGTCAGGGGTCAAAAAGTAGAATGGTTGGAGAACTACAAATATTTGAGTACCATTATTGACCAATAGAGGTGTGAACCTATACTGGTCTCACGGTACGGTTCGGTTACGATTATCATGCCATCAATTCGGTTCAATTCGATATCTCTGTGCATTGACGATGCTTTCCATATACAGTGTTATATTTTAGGGGGGAGGCTATAACATGTTGTCTGTATAAACATACAGACACACAGCAACACACTGTCTCATATTCAAACACATTAACAAACATAGACAGCATCAAACAAACAAACACCCACACGCACACACACAAACAAACACACTTAAGCCCTTGCAACAGGGAGAGCTCGCGCTGAGCGGAGCAGAAAAACGAAAAAAATAAGCACTTTTCCGACGGTCCCTTACAGAGAGCTCCTCTCAGCGCGAGCTCTGCCGGCTAAAGTAAACGCAGACTGCGAGGGCTTAAACAGAGCAGTCCTCGTAATGTCGTAATTTTTTTTTTGTTATCGTGCTTTCATTGAGTATTCTATCCTTCGCTATGGTGGCTTGGTTTGGAGGTCTGTCTCTCAAAAGCTCTCTCTAGCTGAGCCAGGTTGTTAGGTGGTCTAGCAGGTTGATTGGCGAATCACAGCTGAGTACTGAATCTCTGTATAGTAGGCAGCTTTTACAGATTGCCCAGAACATTAGTAGCTATAGCTCTCATCCTCTGTCTGAGGAGTTTATCCTGCTCCCTTCGGGTTGAAGGTTTTGGTTGCTTTTTAGTGGGACTAAACGGTTCAGGAATAGCTTTGTCCCATCATCTACTGTTGCTCTGAATAAATTGTAATCTTTTATAAGGTACTTTGCATGTGTATATGCAGGTGTGTATCTGTGTGATTTAACTGTATCAAATGCCAAAAAGAATCTACCTACGGGTACTAATAAAGCCAACTAACTTACATGACCGAAAGCACAAGCGCTCTTCCTCACGAGCATTTAAAAGCTAGTCTAGAGCTCTGTCTGCTGTTAAAAACTAGCCTAGTGCCCCGTCTGCAGTAAAAAGAAAAGCCAAGCTTTGATTTGAGAGAGAATAGCGATGCATTTAGAGGATCTAAGAATCTATGCAGAACTGATAACATTTTACTTTGCCACAAATTTATCTAGGTCCAACCAAACAACTATCATCAAAGTCTGAAATCAACCTCAAACAGTGCAGTGAACACACATATTCTGAAAGTGCTGTACCTTCTGCAGGACATCAAGTGCGGTCAGGACTGCCTCCTGCAGGCTGGTGAGCACTGCTTCAGTGTAGGAAGGCAAGATAAATGGTGAGGAGTCCGAGCTTATGGGGACCGACACGGCTCCGTGCAGAATCACCCCCAACTTCTTGAGATCCTCCATACTGAAGCCTCCTGCAATGTGCTGGTAGAGTGCTGGGAAAATCTGTATTAGTGCCGTGAGGAAAGGCTGACTTGGTACAAACACTAGTTTATCGGTTCCGCCACTAGGCGGCCGTGTGCACTCAGTTCCTACTCGGTACCAAGTGTTCCACGCTGACCACCAGAGGGCCGAGTCGTCCAGCTCCTCTCCAGGTGGCGGAAGTGAAGGTTGTGCAGCGTAGCGTTGGGCTAAACGCTCAGCAAGAGAATCAGATCTGACTAGAGGTCTTCCTGGTCCAGATCCTTGAAGAGACTCCATAAGCACAGAAGGAACGTCTATAGCAGAGAGAGCGTCAGGTTTATCCGTGTCTTTAATTGGTGTGACTAGTTGGAGGATCTCCTGGAAGCTCTTAAGGGCTGCTAGGGAAACTTCATTGTTCTTGCTGAGGGCAGCAGATTGAATGTGGTCCAACAGAACTTCCCAAGCCTTGAAAAAGTCACCTGAAACAGGAACATGACTTTTAGAAGCAAATCCTGAGATTTGTCGATGTAAGCCACTTCTCTTAATGCTTACCAAGCTGCTGGAGCAGGTATCTCCTGGTGTTGAAGATGCGCGCTACGCCCGCAAGTGTCAGAACCCATGTTTCTGCCCACTGCTTCTCTGCCGTATCTCGCGAGTGGTGGATGAGGATGTTCCCACCTCCAGATTCAATCTTTTCTTTGTCAGCCGTGGTGGAGGACTTCCTTACACAGTCCAGAAGATGAAACAGAACCTGCGGAGCAACATTACTGGGTTTTGGTCTTTAGAAACAATAACTAATCAGTGGGTTTAATCTGGATAATAGTCAAATCTGTAGGTGGGTTTAATTTTGTCATGTGTCAAGTTGCAACCAGCAAAGCATATTAGATCCATAATCAAGTCTGATTTGGGAAAGTAATTTTAACTGTAACTGGATTAAGTCTGATCAAACAAAGCAATGTTAATTTAGTCACCAGTCAAGCCTGATCCAAAAGAAGCTATTTTACTTAAGCTAGGTTTAATTACATCTCGTGTCAAGTCTGATCCTAGAAAGGAATTGAATTAGAAGTAGGCCTAATTTGATCAACAATCAAACCTCATTCAGTAAAGCAATTCTGACTATTTTACTTTGGTCCCCAGTGAAATCTAATCCAACAAAGCATTTTCACCATGTGTTTAACTTATTCTCTAGTCACCTATGATCCAGCAAAGCAATTTGAACTAGAAATGAGTTTCAAGAGTTCACACTTAGCTGATGAGTGATTATAAGCAAGTTTGGCATGCTGTCCCGGGAGAGAGCCATGAGCTCAAAAGGTTGTTGAGCCCTGGGCTCCCTCTCGTTTGCAGGGCGAGAGGGGAGCCTTGAGCTCAGGTAGATCTCGACAACTCTCCCTTGATAAAAACTGATGACTAAAAATTGAATGCTATGAAGAGATCTGCTGCAGGATGAGAGATTGACTGTAGTGTTGAATTTAGATTGATCAATTCACTTGTGGGAGGAAACCGGAGGACCCGGGAAAACCCACGCGAGAACAGGAAGAACATGCAAACTACGCACAGAAACGACCACCGGCCTGTTAAAGGACTAGAACCGGTTACGTTCTTGCTGTGCGGCAACAGTGCTAACCACTGGGCCACCGTGCCACCCTATGGAGGGAAAGGTGAAGAGGTAGGGGTGGAAGGGGGGATTCTTCAAATCGAAGATGACTGTAGTGAGAAACCCTGACTCTTTATAGTGGGTTAGGACTGGCCTGATTGGTGGATCCTCCATGCTAATGCAGAACCAGCCGTGTTCAATCATAATCACGTGATCCTCTCGAAATTAGTTCATGACTGAACTTTACTTAAGTTGGCCCATGCGTGAGTAGGGTCCAACATAGCAATTCTGACAAGAACTAGGGATCCCCAATGGAATCTGATACAACAAAGCATTTCCAACCTCAATGAATTTAGTTCTGCAGTTAAGTCTAGTCCAACATTCAATTGTAAGTCTGATCTAAACAATTGCAATATAACTACAACTAAGCTTAATTTGGTTCACGCCCAGGTCCAATACCTTCCAAACAACAATGTTCCAAGTTGGTGGTTGCAGCAGCGTTCCATGAGCAGCGATGGTGGAGAACATTGTCTGGCCGGCGCTCTTCCTCACAGCTGGCCGTGGGTCCACACACAACTCGCCCAGCTTGGCATACAGGCACAACCATAGGCAGTCAAAAGGTGGCGCTGGGTGAAAGGGTCGGTTCAGAGGTTCACCTTTATCTTGGGCCTGTTTCAACAGAACTGCTTCCTCCTTGTCCAGCTCTTCTGTAATGGCTTCTCCCCTTTGGAAAAAGTAGTCTGAGATGTTCCACTACAGTGGAGAAAAGAAAGATGGTTAGTTCATCCACTTCCACGCATACAGTGTTGGGTAAAACAGTAATATATTACAAATTTAAGCGTATCCTATATTGAAAATGCTAATGCTAAAATAACATAACCCATAGTTTCCAACTGCTTGCCTTAAAAAGTAACTAAGTGACACATCGACTTAAGATTGTAATATATTACACAGGATCCATATATCCAACTAGAACTTCACTTGTCTGCAAGAATGCTCAGAACCACATTTGACATAGCCGTCAGCATCACGCTAAGCAACATCAGCAGTGCTTCTCACCAGCAGGCCGATAGACGTCAGGCTGATATTAAGCTCCTGGTTCTGGAGCCCAAAGCTTCCGGCTACATCCACCACAATTTGTAGGCACATGCAAGGCATTGTGGGCAAGAAGTCGGTCACTACTAACTGCAGGCACTGGAAGGCTGTTCGTATGAGGGATTCACTGAGGAACAAAGATGTGTTTAGTAAAACTGAGACACTCCAAGTTCAACATTTAAAGTGCAGTTTTTGGATGCTATCTATTAGCTAGCTAAATCATCAACACTTCTGTGGTCAAACAGCTTCAAAAGACAGTTGTCAAGCATCATACAGGACTAACTTCCCAAACGGATGAAAATGGAAAGTCTTGCTTGTCTTAAGTAAGTAAATTTATTTTGGTGAATTTAAGATTAAGACCCTTAGATATTTCAATAAGCGTCCACACCTTTGTCAATGAAAACAATTCCAAGCAAATCCCAAACTGGTCAACGTTGCTTGTCAATAAGATCACCCTTTAAGAAGTGAATGCATCTCACCCCTGGTCATTGCGGATCGCCCCAATAACCCCCAAAACCAGAGGCCATCCCGGTCCCAGACTGTCTCCCTGGTTCTGTAGGATCTGCAGGACACACTCCAGCTGTTTCTGTCGGATGTCAGCATGAAGGACATTCGAGAGCTCCTTCAGCGGGTTTAGAAGGAGCAACTGCAGCCTCTGAGGTGGAAATACACATGCAGTCCAATCAATAACCAAACTCAAATTTGAAAGCAGCATTGGTTTTGGACTATCTGACTGAACTGCTACCTGGTTTTGGGACAGCGGAGGATCATGCTTGTAGGAAAGTCCTGCTTTGATCAGCGAGGTGATGGCCTCTGCACCCCACTCCCTCATACGAGCATTAGGATGCTGACACACCTGACAGAATAATAGAAAAGTAGGCTTCATGTTCTTATGCAATATATCATTTTCTGAATATTTTCTTTTGATTTTGTGGTAAAATATGATTCAGACAACGTAATTTCAACAATATGGACAAAGAAGACACAAATCAAACATTACAAATAGTGCGAGATGATCCACGGATAGACGAAATAACACCATTAACACAAAAAGCAAAGCAAATCAGCTTATAAAATAACACATTAAAGCAACAATAAATTTAAAAAGATATATATATTTTTTGTAGATTATAAAAACATGCACCACAAAAGGAGATGATTAAATGATTTAGGTAATGTGATAATCTGGAATCACAGAGGTTCACATTATTTTTGTGTCAATATTTCACAATGCACTAAATTCAATGGAGGAAAGTGTTCAGCAACTCTAATCCCAATTGCAAAACCAGCCTGTAACTTAATTTTAACCTCAATTCCAATGGGGCTCCAATCCAAATTCTAACAACAACAACTCCTATTCAAATTCTATCCCGATCTCAACACCTATCCCAATTCTATACCCAATCCCATTCCTCACTCTGATCCCAATTCTTAACACGAACTCCAGTCAAAACTCAAACCCCAATTTCAACCCCAAGTCCAGACTAAACTTTATCTCTAATGGATTAATAAAGGGACTAAGCCGACAAGAAAATGAATGAATGAATGAAAACTTTTAGTTCTAACCTTGATCCCAGTCCAAAATCTAAACCCAATCCCAATTTCAACCACAATTCCAGCCAAAACTCTAACCTAAATCTCAATTTCAGATCTTACCTCAAGTACAGTCCTAACTCTAACCCAAATCCCAATTTAAATTCTAACCTCAATTCCAGTCCAAACTCTAACCCAATCCCAATTTCATTTCTAAACCCAATTCCAATCCAACCTCTATCCCAATCCCAATTTCAGATCCAACCCTAATTCCAGTCCAAACTTAAACCCCAGTCCCAATTTAAATTCTTACCTCAATTCCAATCCAACCTCTATTTCAATCCCAATTTCAGATCTAACCCTAATTCCAGTCCAAACTCTAATCATAACCCCAATTTAAATTCTAACCTCAATCCCAGTCCAAACTCTAAACCAGGGGTCACCAATCTCGGTCCTGGAGGGCCAGTGTCCCTGCAGGTTTTTAGCTCCAACTTGCCTCAACACACCTGCCAGGGTGTTTCAAGTATACCTTGTAAAACCTTAATTAGCATATTCAGGTGTGTTTGATTAGGGTTGGAGCTAAAATCTGCAGAACACCGGCCCTCCAGGAACAAGTTTGGTGACCCCTGCTCGAAACCAATCCCAATTTCAGTTCTAAAACCAATTTCCAGTCCAAACTCTAACCCCAATCCTAATTTCAACTCTAACTCCATTCTCAAATCCAATTCCTAATCTAATCCCGATCCTAACACCAATCACAACTCTAACCTCAACACCAACACTAATGCCAATCCTAGTCCAAACTCTAAACACATTTCCAATCTCATCCCCAAACCCAATCCTAAATTCAACCCCAATTCCAACTCTAATCTCATCCCCAAACCCAATCCTAGCTGATCTTCTTTTTTAGAAGACCAACAAATACCACAGAGGTTCAGAAGCTGAGCAACAGTGCTGTAGGCATAAAAATTAATTGAGAAAAAGAATCTCAAATAAAACAGACATTTCCAAGACGCTTGTGTTGAAGCTCTGATGCAAGTCCTGTGAAAGAAACTTGTGCGACAACAACAACAAAAATGCATGAAATAAAAAAAGGGGGCCGATTTATTTTCGAAAACATTAAAGAAACGTGAAAAGAGATGATTTCATAAACACCAGGCAATGACAGACCGACTGAAACATAAGCATTCCTCGAAAGGAATTTCTGAAGTGAAAAAGAAAGCACTTACCTTCTATAAATCAGACATGTCGCAAGAAACGGAAGAGAAAAAGATGGAACAATCCAATATGAGGACACGAGTCGTACTTTAGCATTTATACAACCACAGAAAAAATGTGAGTACAGCTGACAGAGACAGCAGGTAAAGACAGGAAGGATCAAAGTGGACCAAAACTGTCAAATTAATACTGTCTAACTATTAACACCATCTACAATAAAAGTTTGTGTTTACATAAAATATGTGCGAGTAGACTGTATATTTATGTTATGGCATAATGCATGAGCCTGTTTTGTTTTGCTTCTGCATGCTCTTGATCTCTCTGTCAATTCTTTTAGGATCGCCCCTCTGTGACGTCACCACCTTCGCTGCCAATCAGGAAGGTAGCCCGAAGTTTAAAGGGAAATGAGTGTAGAAGCTCGTTCTCTTGCTTTTACCTTGCTTGGCTTTCTGCTCTGTTTGTGTGTTTTTGGCTTGTGTTATGTGGTATTGTGTTGATTTGACTTGAGAGATTGATTTTGCTGTGGTACGCTGTCACCGTTCAGTAAATGCTTGTTTAATGATCCCTGAACATCAGTTTCTGAATTCCCCGGGGAATCATGGAGTTCAGGCATCATGTGACATACATCTCGTAGAAAACTCCACTGTCTTAAGGCTGATTTATACTTCTACGTCAAGCGCATGTGTATGGTCCGGCGCAGCCTACGTGTGGTCGCATAGCCCTCACCGTGGTCGTCGCTGACGCAACAATTTATTATGTATATATATATATATATATATAAATATATTATGTATATATAAACAAACACACACACACACATGCACGTATATAATTTAACAACATGTTTGTTTATATTAATATAATAGATATTTAAAATATATATTTTTATTTATTTAAATTATATATTTAATATTTTTGTTTAGTTTTTTGTATTTTACATATGTATTTACATATACATAATAAATATACACCATACACATATTATGTAAATCAAAAACATAACTTGACTAATATTAGTAATATTCAAGCAATATTAGTGGTATTTTAAGCTATATTAGCAGTAATTAGAGTATACAGAAACACATGTTAAACTGCATGAAAAAATAAACGGCATAATCTAAATAAAATAAATAAACACCATAAGCTGAATATCAAAAAAACCCCAATCTAAATTAAAAAATAAATAAACTGCATTAGATAAATAAAATAAATAAACTGCATTAGATAAATAAAATAAATAAACTGCATTAGATAAATAAAATAAATAAACTGCATTAGATAAATAAAATAAATAAACTGCATTATATAAATAAAATAAATAAACTGCATTATATAAATAAAATAAATAAACAGCAGAAGCTTAATGTTACGCCATAAACGTATAAAGTATAAGTAGAGTATAAAGAAAAAACTAAACTATGACCAATGTTATTTTTATCATATAAATGTGTGTCTTTTATTTTTAGATCTGGCATCTGGTCTCACCTCCAGTAAATGAGCGGTCAGGGGCCTCCAGAGGATCTCGATGCGGTCCATATTGACCAGTCCAGTCTCCAAGAGTTTGGCCACCGCAAACAGGGATGGTTCCTGAGTGCCAGATGCGAGACATAAATGTTATAAACTAAACATGCACTGATCTGAAGCATATGAAGAGCTGATGAAGGACTCACCTTGTTGGTTCCGTAAGCCATTTCCATCGCCTCCATTGACAAAGAGCACAGCGCGTTTATCAGGTGATGCAGAGAGACGTCGTCTAGATACCTAAACACACACACAATATATGATTCCACTTTTGTAAAACACATGTAAAACAGTTTAATATAAATATAAAATTTAATATGAAAAGTGTTGAATAATCAGAACAAATTAAATCAATTAAGCTGAATTATTTATATTTCTTCTTATTAAAAAAGTAACACTGTTAATCATGTTTTACTGTAGAAAATAATATTGTTATTTATTTTATTATTATTATTATGCTTAACAATTTTACTTTATACAGAACAATAAAATTGCTAATTTAATGTCTTGATTTCTTCACTTAGAAATCAGCAGATTAGATTAAAATAATTTGTGAAAATGTATTTTTAGAATTTATTTCAACAACCAAATTTATTTCATACTACATAAAAAAGAGAACTCTGTTATTCTGTCCTCCCTTTTCTCCTAATAAAGAAATATGTAACTTCATCATTGATAATAACATGTGGTATTCAAAATAATATAATATTAATATAATATAATAATAATAATATTAAAATATGTTAAACAGTAATAGTAATGAGAATATCACTATATTAAATTTAAAATAATTAGTAAAGCATATGAATGCAGAATTATTGCGATGTTTGGTCTTACTGTGAGCTTTCAAAGAGTCTGGAGAGGATGTTTGATATGACGGGCAGATCAGTCATCACCGCTGTGGTCAAAACCTGCAGACAGACAGTAAAACAAACACCACCATTAACATTTTACACTACTGCACATGACAGAAACTACTTTTGTTCCTGTTTTGGAGACGCCCTGCACATCTAGAACACATTAAGGCCACAATAGGCTTGTTTCAGGTCAGACGGGGTCTTTAAAGGCTTAAAATGTCTTAAAAAGTCATAAATTGACAGAAATATTGCTCTTAAAGTCTTAAATCATTTTAAACAGGTCTTAATTTTCCTTCGTCCATGTAAAGCTACCCAATCGGGCCAACACACATTCAACAATCCAGTCCAAACTTCAACCCCAATCCCAATTTCAGTTCTAACCTTAAATCCAGTCCAAACTTCAACCCCAATTTCAATTCAAACTGCATTCTCAAGCTCAATTCCAAATCTAATCCTGATCCCAACACCAATTCCAACTCCAATCACAACTCTAACCCCAATCCCAACACTAATGCCAATAACATTCGTTTAAAAGCCTGCATGCATTCATGGAGCACATTTGGTGAGGACACTGACCTGGACACACTGTTGTTCATAGCTGTTTATTATAGTTTTTAACACTTTTAGAAAGAGATATTAAGTTGAAAATCATGTATAAAACTTGCTTGTTTTGGCGCATTATTTAAAGTATTTAATATATGTAGACATATAGGCAAGTAAAAATCTTTTTCATTGGGGAAAATTCCTCAGTGTTTATCCCTGTATAAGTCTGAAATTTCATTCATAATGGTCTTATAATGTCTTCCAGGGTTTCTGCGGGTCAAATTGGAGCATTAGTGTGTTTGACAGAACAAAACCGCAGCTGATTCAGAATATGAAAATAGAGATTTGTTCGGTAGCTAGCTTTACCGTGCTGGGACCCTCCACGGCCCGTCCGGGTTTCAGGACTCCACCAGGAGCCGGTTTCAGTCCCAGAATCCACACCAGATGCTGACGTAGACAGAGAAGAAGACAACTCATGATCAGATCACAAACAAACAAACAAACGAGAAAAAAAAAGCGTTAAAGTGATAGTTCAGGCAAAAATCAAAACTCTGTCATCATTTTCTGTCATCGGAAAGATCCGACCCTTCTTATCTGAACATGCAGCTCAACTCCTTGTTCAAGCTCTTGTTCTCTCCAGACTGGATTACTGCAACTCTCTACTAGCCGAGCTTCCAGCTAACTCTATCAAACCTCTTCAGCTGCTCCAGAACGCAGCAGCACGAGTGGTCTTCAATGAAGCTAAAAGAGCACATGTCACTCCGCTGCTCATCCGTTTGCACTGGCTGCCAGTTGCTGCTCGCATCAAATTCAAAGCCCTGATGTTTGCCTACAAAGTGACTTCTGGCCTAGCACCTTCTTATCTGCTCTCACTTCTGCAGATGTATGTGCCCTCCAGAAACTTGCGTTCTGTGAATGAACGTCGCCTCGTGGCTCCATCCCAAAGAGGGAAGAAATCACTTTCGCTCACGCTCACGCTCAATCTGCCCAGTTGGTGGAATGAACTCCCTAACTGCATCAGAACGGCAGAGTCACTCGCTACTTTCAAGAAACTACTAAAAACTCAACTATTTAGTCTCCACTTCACTTCGTAATCTGCAATTGCCTCTCTGAATATCACACTAACTGTACAAAAAAAAAAAAAACACTAATACTACTAATACTTCCCTTCTTAGACTTTACAGACCTGAAACTTGCCTATAGCACTTCTTCATTGTTGCTCTTGGTTGTGTAAATTGCTTCCTTGTCCTCATTTGTAAGTCGCTTTGGATAAAAGTGTCTGCTAAATGACTAAATGTAAAATGTAAATGTAAATTTATTTATTTAGGTTTTAATGACATATCAGCAGCATTGGCTATATTCATGGCAAAAATATATACTAATAAATTTACAGAATATAATCAAACCAGTGTCTTAATAAACATACATTGTAAAAAAAACAAGTATACAAGCAGCAACAACACTCAGAGTCATATACAATCTTTTAGTTTGATTAAAGATAAATAGTCTAAAAGTGCTCCTTTTAAACATTTCACATAAATTATTTCCCGAATAAAAACGTTCTCTAACATCATTTAAACATACACATTCTATTTAAATAGTATTTATCGTCAGAATATTCTTACACAAGTCACAAATAGGTTTTTCTTTCCCTTTTAATAAATATGCGTGAGTAAGTCTCGAGTGTCTGATTCTGCAAGTTCTGTCATCCTTTACTCGCCCTTTACTTGTTTATGAGATTCTTCTTTCTGTTGAACAC
Organism: Danio rerio; assembly: GCF_052040795.2. Classification (NCBI taxonomy): domain Eukaryota; kingdom Metazoa; phylum Chordata; class Actinopteri; order Cypriniformes; family Danionidae; genus Danio; species Danio rerio. The sequence goes on from NC_141045.1 coordinate 2,317,000, forward strand.
AAAAGAAGATATTTTGAAAAATGTTATATCCATTGACTTCCATAGTATTTGTTTTTTTTACTATGGTAGTCAGTGCAGTGCTTACAGGATTTCTGCTTTTGTGTTCAACACAATAAAGAAACTCTTAAAGATCTGAAGCAACTCGATGGAGAGTAAATGATGAGCACATTGTAATTTCTGGGTGAACTGTACCTTTAAGCTTTAACTTGGCTTATACAACTCAAAATGTCCTACTTTTTTGCACAGTTTTAATTTTGTCTGTTTCAAAACTTGAAGAAGACCTATTAATCCCCTTTTTACAAGATGTTAAATGTGTCGGTGATGTCTCTAGAGTAGGGGTGCCCAAACTTTTATATGAAGGGCCAAAAATTCATTGATTAATGTTTACAAATAAATTAAAAACATTACATTAAATCATATTAATTAATGCAGTTTACATTTAAATGATAACTTATCATAATAAAAAACAAACAATTCATAACACAGTGGAGTTCAATGCTAAATGCACTAGTTAAGCAGGATCTGCCTGTGCTTTCATTTGCTCACTGATGTCTCTGCATTGCCTGTCGGGTGACAGTATGTACATTAAAAAAAAAACTGAATTATTTCCAACATTTCATTGAAACTTTTTATTTAAGGTTACATTAAATTAGAAATCACCGTCTGTAAACCATCCTCATAATTCTCTCTCTCTCTTCTCAGATGGGATGGTGGGTCAAATCAAATGGTTTCCATGGGCCAACTTTGGCTCGAGGGCCCAAGTTTGGGCATCTCTGATGTCTCCAGATCAGGGCTATTCAATTGGTGGCCCGCGGGCCGAACCCTGCCCCTGAGGCAATATGTTCTGGTCCTCCAAATAGTGTGACCAAGACATAAAAATAAATTTAGTTCAGTTGAAAAACGACCGCTATATTTATGGAATGACGTGCGTCTGTTCTATACAGCGGGAGCTGCAGAGGCTGCGCAGAGCGCGAGTCACCATAAGCGAGTGGTGCGGACAGCCGAAAACATTTGGATATGTTTTGTAGAAAATGCCTTTTATACAATGCACTGTAAACATTAATAGGGATGCAACCATTAGCTGAGTTCACGATTAACTGCGCTTTAATTCGTCACAGTTAATTACTCGTAAAGGCTTCTCTAAGCCGCATTTCTGTTGCATGGAAAAGTTATGACAAGTTGCCAACTGTGCGCTAGTTTAAAGTTCCAAGTATGTACACCGAGGCAACTACGCACGCACACCGGATTAACTATAGCAGCGGCCGTTCCCATATCACGTCTTTTCCGCTTGCAAGTTTATTATTGCTAATGTAAGAATGACAATATGCGCGCACAAGCGGAGCAACATGCTTGCCTCTTTCCGGGCGCACGCAGAAGAAAACATCTCATGGTGAGTGTTGTGCGTCGCTTTCAGTGCAGTGTAAACAAAAGATATGTTAGACGAGTTATTATTAAAATGATTATGTACGCATGAACCCAGATGATAACAACAGGGGTCCATTCTTCGTACCTCGCTTAAATGATCTAAGATTATTTGGCAGATCCCGGATCTTTTAATCTTGATAACTGATCTCTCGCTAATTTGGTTCTTCAAACAAGTTCGCGAATCAGATTAGAATGTCTGGATAAACTGATCTGAGATCGCTGCGTGTGTTGTGAAGGACAGATCTATCGATCCTCGAAATCCTGATCAGCAATGCAGCGATTGGCTGACGGCACAGCAGCGTAATGACATCATCTGATTAATATTCAATTATCCATGTGAGCAAAATTACATCAAATTAGCAGTAAACGGTTTGTTAAATATGACACGCAATAACCTTCCACATTTGTTGTGAGCTGCAGGCTTCACACTTTCATGTGACAAGAGTATTCATCATGTATTTCAATGCAAATCAATGTATTTAGTTCCACATTTAGAAAAGAATTTCTTTATTATAGTAGCTGTTTTTTAATCGGTGTAAAGAATAACTGGTTGTTTACAAAAGCGTTTTCATATTGGTAAAGGCGTCTGCAACTTTTGTGAAGCATCAAATCACCGGCATATTAACTATCAAAACATGTTTGAGTGCACAAATGTATTATTGCTTTAAAAAAAAGTCACATATTGTGCATTTCTATTATACACAATTTGTACTAAAGCGATCTAAAAAGTTCATATCAATAAGTTTTCTCTTTGCACCACCAGGTGGCAGTCTTTGTACTTTTATTTCGAGGATGCAGATTGCATACGTTTTATTAATATGTATAACTTTATTTATTTTATTAATGACTATAACTTTATATATATATAGTTAAAAATATGTACCATTTTACCAAGTGTATATAACTACTACTGTAAGAAAATATCAGAATTCGGTACATACTTTTTTGTATTATCTTTGCTTGAACTGAGCCGATCTAATCTTGTTTATATGAATTGAGCCTGCTCCCGATCAGGTTTGACCTAGCAGAACTGTTGCCATGACAACAACTCTCGGATCAGCTTTGAAGAACGAAACGATCCTGGATCGTGTCAAATCGTCAATATCCAAATCCAGCTAACTGAGTAATCCACGTACGAAGAACAGACCCCAGGTAATCTAAATAGCTACTTCCCTAATGTAAAGCTTGTTGTTCTAAATTACATGATTATTATTCTTCAGACTATATCAAACAACCAAAATCTATAATGTTGCATCACTGATTGTTCAAAACATCACATATGAATGTGTCTGAATGTAGAAGAAGCCTACTTCAGCAATGCACTGCTTCTGTTGTGCGAAATACAACATTTTGAATGATTGTAAACAAAACAAAAAAAGTCAATTGGACAATGCAGTTGTTTTAAAATATCATATATTAACATTTTAATGTAGAAAAAGCCAACATGGGTGTCTTTATGAGCACAAACACAGCATATGGGCTCTTATATGCTGTTGTGTCATCACTCATATAGCAAGTCATATCTCTCCGGCCCTTCGTTTGGGATGCTTTTCATGAACCGGCCCCCATGACATACTAAATGAATAGTCCTTCTCTAGAGTGTGTAGTGAAGTTTCAGCTCAAAATAGCACACAGATAATGCTTATAACTCTCTGAAACTGACCCTTCAGGTTTTGATCCTAGCGGTGGTGTTTTGGTGACTGTCACTTTAAATGTAAATGAGATTGTGCTCTTTTCGGAAGAGGGCGGAGCTACAAATGCATGTGTGTCAGCATGGTGGCAGATTCAAAACAGGACTATCGTCCTATGCTAATGAGGGAGAGATAGTCACTAGTGGGCGGGGCTTTCCCCCTGTGATGTCACGTATAAAGGGAGAATGTCAGTGTGTCTGCAGACGGTTTCTATCAAGTCTGATTACAAACAAAACAATTAATGCCATTACAGGCTGGAGATATTCACACACTGCTGACACACAACCGTGTTTAAACCCCTTATAAAGTGATTGTTGCATAATTGGTCCACTTTAAGGCAGTCACAGAGTAAACATACACATGTTGTTGAGTGAATCGTGACTGGATGAGTGCAGATGTACCTGTAGTGTGGCCAACACCAGCTGCCAGGAGGTGCCTAGATGAGCCCCGTGACAGTGAGCCAGATTCAGCAGAGTCCGCATGCACTGGATGTTCTTCGCTGTGAGCTGAACACACACACACACACACACACACACACACACACACACTGAGGTAAGATGATGGATATTTTTAAAAGTGTGTGTATTAGTTTGCTTGAGTGTGTGATTTAGCATGACGGTGGCCTGTGGTTGAGCACTGAGCAGTGGTGTGTGTGTGTGTGTGTGTGTGTGTGTGTGTGTGTGTGAGTATATATCTGTGATTGTTTGTGTCATTTACAATGAAAGAATCTAGCCCTAACCCTAACCATAAATTACTCCCAAAGTCTGAGAGAATTATAGTTTAAGAACAATGATGCAGAGGCACATCACACTGATTGCGTGCCATTACTCAAGCCTTTAATCCTTACATCTTATTGGTTGATTGGACGTGTGTGTGTGTGTACAGGTTTAAGTGGTTTACAGGGACACAAATTTGTATAATGACATGGCTGTGACTTATTGGTATGATGCTACATGACACAATATGACTCTATTAATCTGGTTTACAGTGTTACACCTCGAGTCCTTGTAATTCAGAACACACAAAAAAAATCAAAATTTGCCACAGGTTTCCTCTGTGGGTTGGGGTAAGGTCATATAATAATCAGTTTTTACAGTATAAAATACATTAAGCCTATGGAGAGTGCCTTAAAAATATCTATACCAAGTGTGTGTGTGTGTGATTTACCACGACTGTGCCCTGTGGTTGAGCACTGAGCGGTTGACCCACTGCCACCACCTGCTGATGAGACTCGCTGGACGGACTCACCATCTGCACACTCTGACCCTGGATAGAGTACACTAGACACACACACACACATACAGTAAACACAAAACATACTAAACACACATTAAACTATATCTACACACACAAACGGTTTAATTCCTTCAGCTATTATACTATATTATGTTATATTACATTTAGTGCTGTCAAAATTAGTGCGTTAATGCTGTTGTGGCCGGCGTGTGTTCAACGTCCAGAGAAATATGGATAAGACCAAGGAAGCACTTAGAAGGAAAGTTTCAGTATGAAACAATTAACGTCACATCACAAGGCTGTGGTTTTATTGGAATTTGATACCACATGCCGAATGGAAAGAAAAACCTCCGCACTTCGTGACTCGGGTGGTCCTTTAAGGTAATCAAAAATCACTGTTTACATGGAAGACTCTTAATCAGAGTATTATCTTAATTATATTGAAATCGGAGTGTAAATGTACTCAGTGAAAGTGCCAGATGATGTCGCAAGCTGTCAAAGACAGTCCATTGCTCTGTCATTAAGTTGATTCCATGCGCCCTCCAATGTTTCATTAAGTCTGATGGGTTTCCTCCTTACACACAACTTTTGTAAAGCGTCTGCTTCACGTTGCTGTGTCAGAATCTTTGTGAAATTTAGCCATACTTTAGGAAGCTTAGTTCATTTTAGTAAATTTTAAGAACGCGATCGTACGTATTGATGAATCTGATGAGAATCGCTCACCGGGTGCACTGTACTGTGCACGTTTTTTCGCAGTCCACATAGAAATCATTTTTGTTTGTTATTGGCATTGATTTTGAAATTTAAATAACACTAGCACAGCCCGTGTTTTTATTTCTGTAATAAATATGGCTGTCAAGCCAACTGGATCTTGATGGTTTATTGCGGGTGTGTTGTTTACCTGTAGAAATCGGTGTTACAAGTTGAACAAAAGTTCTGATAAACAATTATATTTTGAATTTAAATCATTTCTTTGTCTTGAGTTTACATTAATTTTACACTTGAATAGCCAAAATGACAAGTTTCAGACTTTTAATCGCGATTAATTGCAAAAAAAAGTGTGATTAATTATATTATATTATATTATATTATATTGTAGTATTTATTATATTATGTTATCAAATTATATCATTTTATATTATATTATATATCATTATATTATATTATATTGCAGTATTTATCATATTATATCATATTATATTATACTATATATTCATTCATTCATTCATTTTCTTGTCAGCTTAGTCCCTTTATTAATCCGGGGTCGCCACAGCGGAATGAACCGCCAACTTATCCAGCAAGTTTTTACGCAGTGGATGCCCTTCCAGCCGCAACCCATCTCTGGGAAACATCCACACACACATTCATCGCATGTCTTTGGACTGTGGGGGAAACCGGAGCACCGGGAGGAAACCCATGCGAACGCAGGAAGAACATACAAACTCCACACAGAAACACCAACTGAGCCGAGGTTCGAACCAGCGACCCTCTTGCTGTGAGACGACAGCACTACCTACTGCGCCACTGCCTCGCCCTATATTAGATTATATCATATATTATATTATATCATATTATATTATATATCATATAATATTAAATTATATATTAAAATATATCATATATTATATTATACCATAAATTATTATACTATAAAATAACTCCAATCAATCAGCAGAGTGATATAGAACTGTAATAAACTCAAAACCTGCCAGAACTACTTTCGCTGTGCCTTTATCTGACAATAACCAAACACCTTAGAAAAAACAAAATAAAATCACAATAAATTAAAAAAAAACTAAAACTAACACGTGCAACTGAACTAAAAGCTAGCAAAAATTAGCAAAAAAGAAATAATATTTAAAAAAAAAATAATCACTCATTTTGTGGCGGATTTTGTTTTGAGAAACACCAGTAGGTGGCGCTTTTACAGCTAAATATTTTCTTTGTATGCTAAAAATATAAACTAGCGATGTTTAACTACGCACATGATCTGTAATACGGAGATGATGTTATTCTTCATAATCAGTACTTTTCTTTGTTTAGGTTGTGTTTAAGTGGTTTTTGCCTCTGTGTTTCTTCTTATTTTAAATCACCAAGAATTAATGTAAGCTGCTCCTCCGCCAATCAGAATCAAGCATTCAGCAGAGCAATGAATAATTTCAAAATGAAGTGTTGCTCGTGACAGTGTTGCTCCTCCTGCTAGTGTTGTGCTGTGTGTTTGTCGTACCCTTGTTAGTGAGGCTGCTGGCGCTGCTGCTGAGGATGGTGAGGGCGTAATGTGGAGGAAGAGATGCTTTACAGACGGCTGTGATGAAGGCGTCCCGAGGCGTCACCAGACCCAGACGACCACACAGAGACGCCATCGACAGCTCCGCCTTCAGGATGTTTTCCGTCGCCGTCTCGTCCGTACTGACACAAACATGACAACAAGAATATATTAGTAAACTAAAACTATTGGTCAAAAACATTTTCCTTAACTGAAATCTCACTTTTTGTAATACTGATGTACATGTGATCCCACAGCCTTTTTATTTGTAATAAATTTGCAACAACTTCAAAATCTCTTTGTTCACATTGTCATCATGGGGGATTGTGTGTAGAATGTTGAGGAAATCAATAACTTTGATCAATTTTGGAATAAGGCTGTAGCATAAACAAATGTGGAAAAAGTGAAGCGCTGTCAATACTTTCCGAATGCACTGTACATATATGGCTGCAGGTTAACTGTGTTTATATACTGTGTTTGTGCTGATAATCTCATTTGAATTTAAAGCGACAGGCACCAAAACGGCACAATTAGGATCAAAGCCAGAAAAAAAGAGTCAGATTCAGAGAGTTATAACATATCTTGTAAATAAGGGCATAAAGGGTCCCCTTTAAAAATATTATTAGATTAAAAAAATTATTTAAAAATGTAAAACTATAATAACCTTACATGACACACCTTCAGTTAAGAATAGCTAAACGTGACAGTACAGAGATTATTAATACAGGTGTGTCTGCTCATACCTGGCGTCCAGCAGCAGAGAAAGAGCCGCTAGTAAACCACACCAGCAGGCGTTCACCATCTCCTGCCAGACCTCAGCAGCCACTGACACACACACACACGCACACACACACACACACACGCACACGCACACACACACACACACACACACACACACACCAATCATTTATAATGCACCACAAAACCATGAAGGCACATCATAAGTTACCATTAAATTACAGCTGAAGTCAAAATTATTAGAGCTCCTGTGGTCTTATGAGTTACATTATATTATCTAATTTAATAAATCGTTGATTAAATTGGACTATTATTACATTTCAAATTGGTAAATGTGGCTGTATTTGTATTATACATTTATAATACAATAATAGGCTGCACGGTGGCGCAGTGGTTAGACTGTCACCTCACAGTAAGAAGGTTGCTGGTTCAAGTCCTAGCTGGGTCAGTTGGTGTTTCTGTGTGGAGTTTGCATGCTCTCCCTGTGTTGGTGTGGGTTTCCTCCGGGTGCTCCGTTTTCCTCCACAGCCCAAACACATGCACTTAAGGGGAATTGATGAACTTGATTGTCTTTAGTGTATGAGTGTGTGTTTGAATGAGTGTGTATGGGTGTTTCCCAGTGATGGGTTACAGCTGGAAGGGCATCCACTGTGTAAAACATACACTGGATAAGTTGGCAGTTCATTCTGCTGTGGCGACCTCTGATAAATAAGGGATTTATTTAAGCCGAAGGAAACAATACAAAATAATCTTGATTGTATTATATACTATAATATTCTTGCTAAATGTATTATAGTTAAAATTGTATATTATTTACAACTAAGTATTGAATAAAACTATGTTTATTTATTAGTTCCACATTCTGCAGATCCCTGAATCACAGCCAGAGGTCATCATTACACAGATATTCTCCAAAATATCCCACATACTGCTACACCCTCCTGTTAATTTCGTTTTCTTTTTTAAATATTGTTGAAAAGGTTCAAGAGTTTTTCACAGTATTTTCTATAATGGCTCGTTTCCACAGACTGGTACAGTAGGGTACGGTTCGGGTCAGTACGGGTCACCTTTATCAGGCTTGCGTTTCCACTAGCAAGGGTACCCTTTTGGTGGGCGTGGTGTATGACAAAGTTTCAGTCGATGTCATTTTCGCTCGAGAAAATGTCTACAGTAAAGCTGCACAGGGCGTTCAGATATCATATGAAAAGCATTACTTACAAAACAGAGGCTTTACACACATATATACTTGTGTATAAATGTTTATTACTAACTTTTCTATGAACAGGAGTTGTTTATAACTGCAGATCAATGACAGTGTGAAATAGCCTACTGTAACGTCTGTAATTATATTAAATAAATAAATAAATGAACATATATGCACACATACAGCCCCTTACAGTCTCCAATATGTTACCAACTACAGAAGAACTACAAACAGCAGACATTTCGGCGTTAATTAGGTTCAAGACAACACAAAGTATAGCCTACAGTCAGAGTAAACCTCTCATGTGTGTCTGTAATCTTCAACAGCACATGTAAACTCTGTTAGAGAGTCATTCCATTATTCCCAGTTCATATTAGTCCAAAAGGTGATAATAAAGATTAAAACAAGGCAGTTTGTTCACGTTTGCTGAAGAAATAACGTGCTCCTTGGCTTCGCCTTTTTTCCCGCGCTCCATTCTCGCGTTTATCCTTTTCTTTCTGAATGTGTCACTCGCGTTTTTCAGTGTCTGACAGGTTCGGGTTTCCAAAAGCTTGTCAATAATCAAGTGCATGTTATTATCATCAGCTCAAGAAGTTTGTTATTTTAGATAGAGACACGCGGCGAGCGCGAGGAGCGAAACCACTCGGGCTTCAGACTGGCTCGTAAAAAACTACGCGGCACAGGGTGAATCTGCTCTTCTCCATGGCTTTGTGGCTGTTTATCATGACGACGACAGGGTTTGTTTGCAGGATCGACCATGGCTGCATATGTATTTATAATTCCGCCGTAATCTCTCGCTGTGTATTTCAAACACGGCAGGTCCCTTGTTTACATTCTGGGTTGTTGCATCTACGAATGACGTATCTCTGTAAACCAATAGCGTTCAGCTGCGCGTGTAGCTCCACCTTTTGGGACCCTTTCTGCAGTTTGGGACCCTTTTGAAAGGGTCCCGAAAAAGTGGTACGGTATGGTTTGGTTCTGTACGCCTTTTGACAGTGGAAACGGGCCATAATATTTGTTCTTCTGGAGAAAGTCTTATTTGGTTTATTTCGGCTAGAATAAAAGCAGTTTTTTATTGTTTTAAAGCCATTTTAAGCTCAATATTATTATACCCCTTACGCAATATTAGTGTTGGATTGTCTCCAGAACAAACCACTGTTATACAATGACTTGCCTAATTACCCTAACTTTACCCTAATTACCCTAGTGAAGCCTTTAAATGTCACTTTAAGCTGTATAGAAGTGTCTTGAAGAATATTTAGTCTAATATTATTCAGTCATCATGACAAAGATAAAATAAATCAGTTATTAGAGAAGAGTTATTAACACTATTATGTGTAGAAATGTGCTGAGACAAATCTTATATACATATATATAATAATATTCATATACAGGAAGGCTTATAATTCAGGCTTCAACTTCAACCTATAATATTTGTGCAGATGTGTGTGTGTGATGTTTACTCACGAGGCTCTTGGGCAGCAGGTGAAACAGGCTCCTCCTCCTCCCTCATGGCCTCTTGCTGTTCTTGTCTGAGCAGCTCTCTGTCGATCATATTGGTGATTCCTCTGACCAGATCCAGCAGCGCGCTGAAGGCCACAGACATGGCGTAACCCTCAGGGATGGAGGGCGGCTCCACTTTATCCAGCATCTCCAGACTGACAGCAAACACAGATTAGATTGAGAGCTAGCTAATGCTAATAGCTCAATCTAAAGGCCCGGACACATCAAGGCAGTAGTCAGCCAGTGAGTTTTTGCTCTTGCTTGTTTTTTAAAGCCGGCTTGGTGTGTCCAGGTCTAAAGAGATGTTCTCTTACTAGGTGGCTTTGGCGCTGCCCTGTACGCTGACGTTCATGAGGGGGATCCAGGTGCCACGGTACTCAAACGCAGCCTGTGTGGTCAAAGCTCCGCCTGCACCGGTCAAGCCTGGACCTCCCGGACCAGACGCCTGAGAGCTGGACACTGAGCCTCCTGAAAGGTACATGAGGTACATGAGCATTTATGTGCAGGGAAAAACATATTTTTACAGCACAAATCGAGTGAAGAGCCTAATTAAAGACTAAAGATGATATTAGCATTATGGTGCAATATACACTCACCGGCCACTTTATTAGGTACAGCTGCTTGTTAATGAAAATTTCTAATCAGCCAATCACATGGCAGCAGCTCAATGCATTTAGGCATGTAGACATGGTCAAGACGATCTGCTGCAGTTCAAATTGATCATCAGAATGGGGAAGAAAGGGGATTTAAGTGACTTTGAATGTGGCATGGTTGGTGCTGTCAGACGGGCTGCTCTGAGTATTTCAGAAACTGCTGATCTACTGGGATTTTCACGCACAACCATCTCTAGGGTTTACAGAGAATGCTCCAGAGGAAATATCCAGTGAGCGGCAGTTCTGTGGGCGCAAATGCCTTGTTGAGGCCAGAGGTCAGAGGAGAATGGCCAGACTGGTTCCAGCTGATAGAAAGGCAACAGTAACTCAAATAAGCACTCGTTACAACCGAGCTCTGCAGAAGAGCATCTCTGAACACACAACACGTCCAACCTTGAGGCGGATGGGCTACAGCAGCAGAAGAGCACACCGGGTGCCGCTCCTGTCAGCTAAGAACAGGAAACTGAGGCTACAATTCACACAGACTCACCAAAACTGGACAATAGAAGATTGGAGAAACGTTGCTGCTCTGATGAGTCTCCATTTCTGCTGACACATTCAGATGCTGGAATTTGGCCTCAACAACATGAAAGCATGGATCATCCTGCCTTGTATCAGCGGTTCAGGTTGGTGGTGGTGGTGTAATGGTGTGGGGGAGATTTTCTTGGCACACTTTGGGTAAATTAGCACCAATTGAGCATAGTGTATTGCTGCTGACCATGTCCATCCCTTTATGAGCACAGTCATCTTCTGATGGCTACTTCCAGCAGGATAACGCACCATGTCATAAAGCTCAATCATCTCAGACTGGTTTCTTGAACATGACGATGAGTTCACTGTACTCAAATGTCCTCCACAGTCACCAGAGCTCAATCCAATAGAGCAGCTTTGGGATGTGGTGGAACGGGAGATTGGCATCATGGATGTGCAGCCGACAAATCTGCAGCAACTGTGTGATGCTATCATGTCAACATGGAGCAAAATCTCTGAGGAATATCTCCAGTACCCTGTTGAATCTCTGCCATGAAGGATTAAAGCAGTTCTGAAGGCAAAAAGGGTCCAACCTGGTACTAGTAAGGTGTACCTAATAAAGTGGCCGGTGAGTGTATATTACTTTATATCTTTTTGCTATTGCCTTAATTGGAACAACTACAAAAAAACGGTGCTGTGCATGCTTGTATGTGTGTGTGTGAATGTGAAAGCCTCTGAGCGTGTGTGTGAGACCTGCAGGTGTGCTGGTAGATGAAGTGTTTCCTGCGCTGGGGAGGATGAAGAGCGACTGGATGAAGGAGCCCAGAGCGTTGACGATATCTCTGAAGACTTTAGTGGAATGTGGCTTCATGTCATACGACTGACAGAAAGAGCTGCAAACACGCACGCGCGCATGCACGCACACACACACACACACACACACACACACATACACACACACACACACACACACAAAACTCTGGTTAGATTTATGGCAAACCTATGGAAATATAATCAGATCTGCATAATAATAAAGGTCACGCTTTACAATAGTTTCATTAGTTAATGTATGTTAATAACATGAACTAATAATGATCAATACTTGTACAGCATTTATTAATCATAGATTAGCATGCACTAATGCATTAATAACATCCACATTCATGCTTGTTGACATGAGTTAATGCACCCTGAGCTAACATCAGCCTATTTTCATAAGCTAACATGAACTAAGATGAGCAAATACTGTAATGAATGTGTTGTTCATTGTTTGTTTATGTTAGTAAATGCACTACCTAAAGCAACCTTATTGTAAATGTTACCAGAATAGGAGTGTTTGTGTGTGTATGCGTTTACCGTAGTAAATGTGGCTGAACACACAGTCTGTGCACAGACTCTACAGCCACGGCTCTCAACCACTGCGGCTTCTCTCCATCCAGAAACTTCACCAGCAGAGAGAGGAAGATCTCACACTCTGTTACCTGCGACACACACACACACACACACACACACACACACACACACACACACACACCTGCACAATCAGAGCTGTAGATGCAGAAAACAGCCTTTGCTCAATACGTTGTTGATGCACGTTTGGCAGTGATTACAGCCTCAAGTCTTCTTGAATATGATGAACAAGCTCTGCACAGCTGTCTTTGGGAATTTTGGCCCGTTCCTCTTTGCAGTATCTCTCAAGCTCTATCAGGAAGCGACGGTGTACAGCCATTTTCAGATCTCTCCAGAGATGTTCAATAGGATTTAGGTCTGGGCTCTGGCTGGGCCACTCAATGACATTTCTGAGTTGTTGTGAAGCCGATCTATTGATATTTTGGCGGTGTGCTTTGGGTCATTGTCCTGCCGGAAGATGAACTGTCTGAGGTCAAGAGCACTCTTGTGCAGGTCTTCATTCAGGATGTCTCTGTACATCGCTGCATTCATCTTTCCCTCTATCCTGACTAGTCTTCCAGCTCCTGCTGCTGAAACACATCCCCACAGCATGATGCCAACACCACCATGCTTCACTGTAGGGATGCTGTTAGCCTGCTGATGAGCGCTGCCTGCTGTTCTCCAAACGTAACGCCTGGCGTTCACTCCAAACAGTTCAGTTTGAGTCTCATCAGCTTAGAAAGTTTAGTTTCTGATGCTCTGAGAGTCCTTCAGATGCCAAACTCCAGGCGGGGAGTGTCTTCCGTCTGGCTGCTCTACCGTACAGATGCCTGGTTGGTGGATTGCTGCACAGATGGTTGTCCTTCTGTAAGGTTCTCCTCTCTCCACAGAAGAACGCTGGAGCTCAGACAGAGTGACCATCGGGTTATTGATCACCTCCCTGACTAAAGCCTGTCTCCCCCGATCACTCAGATGGCCGGCCAGCTCTAGGAAGAGTCCTGGTGTTTCCAAACATCTTCCACCTACGGATGATGGAGGCCGCTGTGCTCATTGGAACTTTCAGAGCAGCAGAAGTGTTTATGTAATCTTCCCCACCCTTGTGCCTGCAAACTATACTGTCTTGCAGGTCTACAGACAATTCCTTTGTCTTCATGCTTGGTTTGGGCTTTGTCATGCACTGTCAACCCTGGGAGTTTATATAGACAGGTGTAGCCTTTAAATCATGTCCAATCAACTGACAGGACCCCAGGTGAACTGCAGTGACGCTGCTCAAACATCTCAAGAATGATCAGTGGAGACAGAATGAACCTGAGCTCGATGTAGAGCTTCTCGGTAAAGGCTGTGAACACTGATGTACATGTGATTTTTCAGCTTTTCATTTGTAATAAATCTGCAACAATTTCAAAAACTCTTTTTTTACATTGTCATTATGGGGGATTGTGTGTAGAATGTTGAGGAAATGAATGAATTTAATCCATTTTGGAATACGGCTGTCTCATAAACAAATGTGGAAAAAGTGAAGCGCTATCAATACTTTCCAGATGCACTGTACAGCACATTTAGGACTTAAAATCACCCTGGAGTGGATAAAAACGCCCCAACAGCACACATAGGCTTAATAATAACAATGTTTTGAGGTTGTTTTCACACTTAAGTGATAAAGATGGTCATTAATTGTGTTCAGGGCTTTACATTAACACCTAAATGCGGGTAGATTTCAGCTTTGGCGGGTTAGACAGACACCTCCACTAGCCACTTTGGCTGGTTGAAAATCATTTTTAAATGGTAGTTTTCCTAAAAGCAGGGTTGGACAATATAAGGATGACCCAATATGTGTGCAAGTGTGATCTTAGAATCGAGAAGTACAATAATTGTGATCACGCGAGCAGAAGAAAGCAACAGAATACCGAATGAGAGGATGATGATCACTCGCGCTAACAGCTGATGTGATGCGCGGGACTTCTTCAAACGCGTGCGCGCTCCCGAATCGTGAAGCAACCGTGTCTGAAACAGGTTCTGTAAGCGCAACTGTCATCAGTTCTCTTTTAAATAAACTAGACAAAAAGTGATGAACATGCACCCACAGCAGCGGTTGCTTTCACTTTGAACAGATTATTAAATGGGCTAAAGTTAACCGTGTATGTTTCACCTGCTTTTATTTGCTTTTATTTTTGTTAAAATGGTTTAATTATTATAATTTTTTTTACAACATTGCTTTAATGGGAGATGAACTCTCCATTTATGTGCAGTCAACTGGTGATCTGAGAGATCTTTAGCCACGACAGATTACCGAGCATATTTTAATACATGACAATAGATATTTTTTAAAAGTTTTTTTTTTTTTAAAGAAATGTTTTGTTGAATAAAAAGTATAGTATACAGTTATATTTAGCTTGTTTTGACACATAAAAAATTTGTGGCTAAGAAATAATTATTGTTTAGTGTGGTTATAGAGATAAATGTAGTACATCGTTAATTTTGAGCTCTAAAAAAAAGTCTTGTGGTGATGCAGTAGAGCAGTGGGTAGCTCGTTCGCCTCACAGCAAGAAGGTCGCTGGGTCGCTGGTCAGTTGGCGTTTCTGTGTGGAGTTTGCATGTTCTCCTTGCGTTCGCGTGGGTTTCCTCCAGGTGCTCCGGTTTCCCCCACAGTCCAAAGACATGCGGCACAGGTGAATTGGGTAGGCTAAATTGTCCATAGTGTGTGTGTGTGTGTGTGTGTGTGTGTGTGTGTGTGTGTGTGTGTGTGTGTGTGTGTGTGTATGTGGGGATGTGTGGATGTTTGCGGCTGGAAGGGCATCCGCTGCGTAAAGAAAACTTGCTGGATAAGTTGGCGGTTCTGAATATAACTCTTGTAAAGTTGGCAGTTCATTCCGCTGTGGCGACCCCAGATTAATAAAGGGACTAAGCCGACAAGAAAATGAATGAATAAATGAATGAAAAAAAGTCTTGTGAAATAAAAACTAATTATATAACAATATAACACTATGAAACCATGACCCATTTGCTCATGCTCATTGAGCAAACTCATACTGGACACACAAAAAGTGAAATGAATGAGGACGCATGTGGACATAACACAAAAACTAAATCAAGTAATTTTAGCATGTCAATGTCAAATTTATGCATATAAATATATTTTCCCAACAACAAAATTGTGGCTAGTGAAAATGCAGAGTGGCTAGTAACATTGGAAAACTACTAGCCACAGTGGCCGGTGATTAAAAAAGTTAATGTAAAGCCCTGATTGTGTTGTACTATAAATATTGGTCGTTCTGTGTGGTCTTATGTGACTTCAATGAGTATAACTCTTGTAAAGCTGACGTTAAGCTGCATTTCTCACCAGGAGGCTGTAGAAGTGTTTGATCAGCACGGAGACGACCCGGAGCAGCCGCATGCAGATGGGGAAATAGGGTTTCTCCACCGGCGCCGGAGACGCAGAGCTGGAACTGCTGCCCTGACGAAACTTAATATTAGGAGAAAACAGCTTGATGACCAGCGGACACACACGCTCCTTCAGCAGGAAACTGAACTCCTGATGCTGCACACATACACACACACACACCCCAAAACAACCAGCAGGAGGTTAAGTACAACCATCGGAAAGGCAACAGCTGGAAATGAGCTTGTTTATTTCTTTCCTTCCTTCCGTGCGGATTGTTTGTTTTGGTTGGGATGTGAGGAGTTTACCTGCAGGAACACTTGAGGAAAGTCATTTAATACCGACTCCAGCAGCTCCAGGCCGAACGTGCGGGTCATTTCAGTCATTCCTACTAACCAGTAGGGGGCGTCAGCGTTCACCAGCTGACACAAATCCTGCATAATTAAGGATATTTGCATATTATTATTTGGGGAGCTTATCGGGTCATTTAAGATGCATTTGATATAGTATGTAGAAAATATTTCCAAGCACAAACAAATCAAATACACCAATCGTTTATAATTTGAGATGCTCATTTATTTGGGTATGGGACGCTCATTCATTTAGTTATTTGTAGTGTTTATTGTGAGGCGACACAGTGGCTCAGTGGTTAGCACTGTGGCCTCACAGCAAGAAGGTCGCTGGTTTGAGTCCCGGCTGGGTTAGTTGGCATCCTTGTGTGGAGTTTGCATGTTGTAAAAGTTATATAATGTTACTATTATTATTTTCTGATTTATTATTATTTTTATTTTGCATGGTGCATTTGTTTGGCATGTTAAAGTCAGTTTTATGACATGTTGCAATACTGCTTCTGACCTCCAGGGGGGCGCTAGTTTTTAATTTAATTTAATAATTTAATAATAAAACTGGACGACTCACCTGAAACAGCATGTATGCGTCTTTAGCGCTGGGTCTCAGGGTGCTGACGGAGCGCCGGTTACAGTTTCCCTGAACAGCAGGAGGCTCTTCATTCAGACCTAAATGGAGCAGATATAAAATATATCGAGGATCAGAGCACTGTGGTCAATGCGAACACAACAGAGGTCTCAAGCCTCTTTCGCCTCTTCCAGCTTCATGTTTAAAGGGTCACGAAACACCAGAACACATGTGTTGAGCTGTTGACAGTCGTATATGTGTCCCACACTGCTAAAAACACTATTAGGACACCTATATTTCACTAAAAAGTGTAAATTGGTCGTTATTTCGCGCAAATTCGTACTTCCAGTTTGAAACAAATTTTCGAAGCTGCGTCACGGCCATGTGATCTTATTGTGTATTCCAGCGTGCAGACTGGACGTCTGTGCCTGGGAGTACCATATTACGTGTGGTGCATTAATGCATGAGGAAGGCTTGGTTCAAACCAATCAGCGCGCTCTATTGTGCAACTTCATTAATATTCATTACTGTCACAGTGTTTAGACGACAGAGACGCCACCTTGTGTTGGCAAAACAAGTGTGCAGTGTTGCTTTCATAACCTGCTGCAGTGAAGTTTTGTTTTCATTTTCTCTCTATGCAGCTGGAGTCACGTGTGGATTACAGTGCACGCGACGCTCGACAACAATAACTTGGACATAATGGAACATTGCTTACCCGAGAGCTTTTCTTTTCTGCTAATGGAGATCCGGATTTGCTGCTCGTCTCCTCATAATAAAGACGCGGCTCTAGTTGCTGGTGATTGTCCTGTCTCTACAGATTTGGTAAGTGAGCGACCAGTGCTCTTTGTTGATTCAGTTTGTTCGTATCGAACTAACTACTACACTGAGTGTAAACATGTTAGCATCACAACCAAACTATTACCGTCGTGTAGGATTTTCACCGCATTTTGTGACCGGAATAACACACGCGGCTTTCTGACGCTACCCGCCGAGTGCATTTAAGTTCTGCAGAGTTTTTTTTTCTCTCATTCGCCGTGCGGTATCAAACATTGCATGAAAAATACACGCTTAGAGCAGCTCCTCGAATCAAATATCTCGTTTGTCGCGAGGGGCACGAATGAAATTCCTGAATGAAAGAGCCAAACTGCAGTTAAAGTCCAACATTTAATAATTTGGCAAATAATTCGACTACAGATGTCCATGTAAACACAGTCACTTTCTCCCGTGTGTGTGAGTTTTGACTCTGAAACTCAGGTCCCGTTGTTTTGCTACTGTTACGCCATCCGTCCACACTACACCGGAGTTTTCGAGCGCCGAAAATGGAGTGTTTTGGAAACGCTGGAGAGGCCGTTTTCATCCTGAAACGCTGCTGCTCCGTCTCAGTGTGGATGAGGAAAACAGAGACATCTAAAAACGGAGGCGGGGCTGCTGAGATTCGCTAGCTGATTGGGGCTTTTGTGTCATTGCGTATCCTTCCCTTATTCGTCAAGCCCCTATCACATGACTATAACACATGGCTTTAACGCTGCCGGAAGACCAGCCTTCACTTTAAACAACAACATGGACACAGAAATGGGAGTGTTGTTTGCACTATTGTCTGTTTTAGGCGCCGTTGTGCAGTTATTTAATCTGTTACATTTAGTAACTCGACCTCGTCGTCTGTCCACAAAAACACCTCTCTTGCTTTCTTTGTCATCGAGTTTAATGTTCAACTGGCACTTGTTGACTAACAATAACCAAATGCCGAGCGAGACACGTGCTTCCTGTTTAAACTAAAATGAGCATGCCCAGAGAGCGCGAATGGTCACGTGATATACGTTTTTTGGTGGCGTAGTGTGGACGCAGATATGTTCAGAAACGCTAGTTAAAACGCAAGTGTGGAGGCAGATCGTTTTTGATCTAAAACGCCGTTTTCAAACTAAAACGCACTAGTGTAAACGGGGCCTCAGCATGTGCCTAAATCGACACTCCCACATCATCCCTCTTTTGCTCATCCGACACTCACTCCCCCCTAAACAGAGCTGGACACTTTTCTGACTTTTTCCAAAGTAGAGGTGTGAAAACATCCTGCTGAAAAGAGGGGGTTTCATGGCCCTTTAAAGGGTCACTAAACACCAAAACACATGTTTTGAGCTGTTGACAGTCGTATATGTGTCCCACACTGCTAAAAACACTATTAGGACACCTATATTTCACTAAAAAGTGTAAATTGGTTGTTTTTGCGTTATTTCAAGCAAATTCGTACTTCCGGTTTGAAACGAATTTTTGAAGCTGCGTCACGGTCATGACATAATAGTGTGTATTCCAGCGTGCAGACTGGACGTCTGTGCCAGAGTGAGTCTTATTACGTCTTACAGTGTGCTGCATTAATGCATGAGTAACGCTTGGTTCAAACCAATCAGCACGCTCTATTGTGCAACTTCATTAATATTCATTACTGTCACAGTGTTCAGACGACAGAGACGCCACGTTGTGTTGGCAAAACTAGCGTGAAGTGTTGCTTTTATAGTTTGTTGCAGTGAAGTTTTGCTTTCATTTTCTCTCTCTGAGAGCGCAGCTGGAGTCACGCGTGGATTAACAGTGTACGCGACGCTCGACAACAATAACTTACGTGTCTAAGGAGGATTATTGTTTACCTGAGAGCTGTTCTCATCTGCAAACGCTGAGATCCGGATTCGCTTGTAGTCTCCTCTTAATAAAGACGCGGCTCTAGTTGCTGGTGATTGTCCTGTCTCTACAGATTTGGTAAGTGAGTGACCAGTGCTCTTTGTTTATTCAGTTTGTTCGTATCGAACTAAGTTAACTATTGCACCGAGTGTAAACATGTTAGCACCACAACCAAACTTTAACCTCGTGTAGGATTTTCACCGCATTTAGTGACCGGAATAACACACGCGGCTTTCTGACACTACTTCTTTTCTCTTTGCCATGATGACAGTAAATAATATTAGGCTAGATATTCTTCAAAGACACTAGTATTCAGCTTAAAGTGACATGTAAAGGCTTCACTAGGGTAATTAGGGTAAAGTTAGGGGAATTAGGCAAGTCATTGTATAACGATGGTTTAAAATGGGTTTAAAAAAATTAAGAACTACTTTTATTCTAGCCGAAATAAAACAAATAAGACTTTCTCCAGAGGAAAAAACATTATAGGAAATATTGCAAAAAAATTCCTGAATCTGTTCAACATCATTTGGGAAATATTTGAATAGGAAAAAAATCACAGGAGGGCAAATCATTTACACTCTATCTGTATAAACAGTAGGTAACTAGACAGAATAGCCATCATTATCTCTCTCTGTCTCACCTTTAAAGCGCTCGTCCTCGGCCACCATCCGCTCAAACACCACAGTCACCACCTGCCTGACGGTGGCGGCCGCCGTGTTGTTGGTGATGTTGTCTTTGGTGAAATGCAGACGGAAACACAGAACGATGGCCTGAGGACAAACACAGACACAAACTCAAAATGAAAACTATTTAAAGGTCCTCTGAAGTGCTATAAGTGTGTTTTTAACCAATGTTTGATGCAATCTCAACGGTAACACGGAAAGAGGGCGGGGCATAGTGTAGCCCCTCCCCTTTATAAAAAAACAGTCAATAGCATTTGGTTTTGATCACAGCTCTGCCAGTGAAAGTGTTTAAGCTCAAGCACATCAAATGAAATGCCAATGAGAAGAAGGGGGCGGGGCATGTCAGAGACTAGAGAGCATTTGATTGGTCAAAACATTTGATGAGACACTGAAGTATGATGAGGTGACGTCAAAAAAGACCTGCAAGCTTTAAAGGATATTTATATTTTGTAAACACAAATGTTGTCGCTGTTTTGGAGTACACTAGAATATAGATATCCTTAACACTGTTACTGATACTAACAAAACTGATATTAACAGGGCCTTTAATGTGATTTAAAAAAAAAAGTAGAGTAGATATTTCTAGAAACAAAAAGAGTACTATTTGTGCAGGACATTGCTTATTAGATCCTAAAGGGGCTTTTATTTTGCTGCTGTACATCTGAAAGTTTAATATGCAAATCATTTTTGAATTTCCGCAATCTTCCTATGATGATTAATGTAATACTTTAGTTCAAAACAAATAATTACATTAATAAAACAATGCTTTTTTTAACGTTGGATCATTATTTATGGTTACCTTGAACAATGAGAAGAAGGGGGCGGGGCATGTCAGAGACTAGAGAGCATTCGATTGGTCAGAACATTTGATGAGACACTGACGTACATGAGGTGACGTCAAAAAGACCAGCAAGCTTTAGAGGTTTAAATCAGTCTTATATTTTCTAAACACAAATTTTGTCGCTGTTTTGGAGTACACTAGAATATAGATATCCTTAACACTGTTACTGATTGTAATGAAGTTTACGGCCCTTTGGCCGCCGGGAAGAAGGAGGCGGAGAACCGACAGAGCTTTAAAATATTTATTAATAATAATGACGGCAGCTCCTCACGGAGACTGCCATCTAAACCAAAATAAACGGGCGGCAGCTCCTCGCGGAGACTGCCGTCAAACTGAAAGCAAAAGTTAAACAATATGCCCGGGCCCGGTCCTCTCTCGGCTTCCTCTGCCATCGGTCCTCCTTTTATGGTCCAGAGCTCCTTCCATGAGATCCGAGGCAGGTGCGCACCGCACGTGTATCCACTTATGCGGTGGCCTCACCCCGTTCCCACGGCTCTCGGCCACGCCCCCTCGCCACACTGATACTAACAAAACTGATATTAACAGGGCCTTTAATGTGATTTAAAAAAAAAAGTAGAGTAGATATTTCTAGAAACAAAAAGAGTACTATTTGTGCAGGACATTGCTTATTAGATCCTAAAGGGGCTTTTATTTTGCTGCTGTACATCTGAAAGTTTAATATGCAAATCATTTTTGGATTTCCGCAATCTTCCTATGATGATTAATGTAATACTTTGGTTCAAAACAAATAATTACATTAATAAAACAATGCTTTTTTTAAACGTTGGATCATTATTTATGGTTACCTTGGACAGCACTTCATCATGTACGATGGTGTTGGTGGTGAGCAGCACGAGCACCGTCTGCAGCAGTTTGAGCTCCTCCAGGCCGTTCTCCATCAGCTGCCACAGCATGTTGATGATGTTTCCCGCCGCCGCCTAGACATCAACACATAAACCCACACTGACACCTCAAACCCACACACGCTAGGACAAACTACAATGCTGAGACACAATAGTAGCAACTCCACATTTAAAAAGAGAACTTCTCATTTTGACTCATGACATTTAGCATTTCTATAACAAACTAAAACATTAAAGCTGTGTTCACACCAGACGCGGAACGGATAAATCGCGCTATTTGCGCGTAAATAGCCACGTGAACATTTGAGTTTGCTCGCTTCATTCGTGTGTCAAATTCACTTCAGAACAGACGCGGATTCGCGTGATGGGCAGGGCTTCTGTCAGCCCGGTGACTCTAGCTTCATAGTTAAAGGGCTAACATGAAGAGAATAACAGTGTTTATGTGCTTTATGAAGGATGATAAACAGCGTCGATACATTTAGGGTCGTGTCTGAGTCCACTACATCCTTTCAGAGGTGCATCCAGCTCTTTAAGCTCATAAACTCCTCCAGAACTGAACCTGGCTGATGGAGGTTTTCAGCGGTGCTTCTGACTGAGTCCAGCCAAGTTTGATGAACTTCTTGTCGGTGTCGGCTGGAGGATTTCCCCTGGGACACCGACAACAGGCGATACGTCACAATCACGCCCCCACAAGAGCAAGCTCCTGATTGGTTAACGCGACGCGAATGTCCGCTGAAGTTCAGATTTTCGAATGCGAGTGATTCGCGCGAAACGCATTAAGCGTGTCAAAAACGCAAAACGCTCAATTCGCGCCATGCCGTTCGCGCCATGCGCACCGCACAATTCTCTTCATTTGCGCCGCGCCACTCGCGCGTATCGCGCCGCAGGATGTCTATTCGCGTTTTTGCATTGACTTAATATGTAAATCACTAGCTCTTGACGCGCGTTCTGCGTCTCGTGTGAACGCAGCATCAGGGCTCTATTTTAACGGTCCATGCGCAGAGCGGAAAATGCAAGGCGCAAACGCTTTCAGGGCATGTCAGAATGCATTTTTGCTAATTTAAGGACGGGAAATCT